>NC_135539.1:620224-718592 GCF_045843805.1 Urocitellus parryii | reverse complement strand
GGGGATAGGACCCCGTCCCCACGTCTCCCCAGGAGGACCCCCCGTCCCCACGTCTCCCCAGGACCCCCCGTCCCCACGTCTCCCCAGGAGGACCCCCCGTCCCCACGTCTCCCCAGGAGGCCCCCCCGTCCCCACGTCTCCCCAGGAGGACCCCGTCCCCACGTCTCCCCAGGAGGACCCCCCCGTCCCCACGTCTCCCCAGGAGACCCTGGTCCCCACGTCTCCCCAGGAGGACCCCCCGTCCCCACGTCTCCCCAGGAGGACCCCCCGTCCCCACGACTCCCCAGGAGGACCCCCGTCCCCACGTCTCCCCAGGAGGACCCCCCGTCCCCACGACTCCCCAGGAGGACCCCGTCCCCACGTCTCCCCAGGAGGACACCCCCGTCCCCACGTCTCCCCAGGAGGACCCCCCGTCCCACGACTCCCCCAGGGAGGACCCCCGTCCCCACGTCTCCCCAGGAGGACCCCCGTCCCCACGTCTCCCCAGGAGGACCCCGTCCCCACGTCTCCCCAGGAGGACCCCCGTCCCCACGTCTCCCAGGAGGACCCCCCGTCCCCACGTCTCCCCAGGAGGACCCCCGTCCCCACGTCTCCCCAGGAGGACCCCGTCCCACGTCTCCCCAGGAGGACCCCGTCCCCACGTCTCCCCAGGAGGACCCCCGTCCCCACGTCTCCCCAGGAGGACCCCCGTCCCCACGTCTCCCCAGGAGGACCCCCGTCCCCACGTCTCCCCAGGAGGACCCCCGTCCCCACGTCTCCCCAGGAGGACCCCGGTCCCCACGTCTCCCCAGGAGGACCCCCGTCCCCACGTCTCCCAGGAGGACCCCCGTCCCCACGTCTCCCCAGGAGGACCCCCCGTCCCCACGTCTCCCCAGGAGGACCCCGTCCCCACGTCTCCCCAGGAGGACCCCCGTCCCCACGTCTCCCCAGGAGGACCCCCCGTCCCCACGTCTCCCCAGGACGACCCCGTCCCCACGTCTCCCCAGGAGGACACCCCCGTCCCCACGTCTCCCCAGGAGGACCCCGTCCCCACGTCTCCCCAGGAGGACCCCCCGTCCCCACGTCTCCCCAGGAGGACCCCGTCCCCACGTCTCCCCAGGAGACCCCCCGTCCCCACGTCTCCCCAGGAGGACACCCCGTCCCCACGTCTCCCCAGGAGGACCCCGTCCCCACGTCTCCCCAGGAGGACCCCCCGTCCCCACGTCTCCCCAGGAGGACCCCCCGTCCCCACGTCTCCCAGGGACGACCCCCGTCCCCACGTCTCCCCAGGAGACACCCCGTCCCCACGTCTCCCCAGGAGGACCCCGTCCCCACGTCTCCCCAGGAGGACCCCCCGTCCCCACGTCTCCCCAGGAGGACCCCGTCCCCACGTCTCCCCAGGAGGACCCCCGTCCCCACGTCTCCCCAGGAGGACCCCCGTCCCCACGTCTCCCCAGGAGGACCCCCCGTCCCCACGTCTCCCCAGGAGGACCCCGTCCCCACGTCTCCCCAGGAGGACCCCCCGTCCCCACGCTCCCCAGGAGGACCCCCGTCCCCACGTCTCCCAAGAGGACCCCGTCCCCACGTCTCCCAGGAGGACCCCCGTCCCCACGTCTCCCCAGGAGGACCCCCCGTCCCCACGTCTCCCCAGGAGGACCCCCGTCCCCACGTCTCCCCAGGAGGACCCCCCGTCCCCACGTCTCCCCAGGAGGACCCCCCGTCCCCACGACTCCCCAGGAGGACCCCGTCCCCACGTCTCCCCAGGAGGACCCCCGTCCCCACGTCTCCCCAGGAGGACCCCGTCCCCACGTCTCCCCAGGAGGACCCCCCGTCCCCACGTCCTCCCCAGGAGGACCCCGTCCCCACGTCTCCCCAGGAGGACCCCCCGTCCCCACGACTCCCCAGGAGGACCCCGTCCCCACGTCTCCCCAGGAGGACCCCCGTCCCCACGTCTCCCCAGGAGGACCCCCGTCCCCACGTCTCCCCAGGAGGACCCCCCGTCCCCACGTCTCCCCAGGAGGACCCCCCGTCCCCACGTCTCCCCAGGAGGACCCCCGTCCCCACGTCTCCCCAGGAGGACCCCCGTCCCCACGTCTCCCCAGGAGGACCCCCGTCCCCACGTCTCCCCAGGAGGACCCCGTCCCCACGTCTCCCAGGAGGACCCCCGTCCCACGTCTCCCCAGGAGGACCCCGGTCCCCACGTCCCCAGGAGGACCCCCCGTCCCCACGTCTCCCCAGGAGGACCCCGTCCCCACGTCTCCCCAGGAGGACCCCCCGTCCCCACGTCTCCCCAGGAGGACCCCGTCCCCACGTCTCCCCAGGAGGACCCCCCGTCCCCACGTCTCCCCAGGAGGACCCCCGTCCCCACGTCTCCCCAGGAGGACCCCCCGTCCCCACGTCTCCCCAGGAGGACCCCGTCCCCACGTCTCCCCAGGAGGACCCCCGTCCCCACGTCTCCCCAGGAGGACCCCCCGTCTCCCCCAGGAGGACCCCCGTCCCCACGTCTCCCCAGGAGGACCCGGTCCCCACGTCTCCCCAGGAGGACCCCGTCCCCACGTCTCCCTAGGAGGACCCCGTCCCACGTCCCCCAGGAGGACCCCCCGTCCCCACGTCTCCCCAGGAGGACCCCCGTCCCCACGTCTCCCAGGAGGACCCCCGTCCCCACGTCTCCCCAGGAGGACCCCCGTCCCCACGTCTCCCCAGGAGGACCCCCGTCCCCACTGTCTCCCCAGGAGGACCCCCCGTCCCCACGTCTCCCCAGGAGGACCCCGTCCCCACGTCTCCCCAGGAGGACCCCCCGTCCCCACGTCTCCCCAGGAGGACCCCCCGTCCCCACGACTCCCCAGGAGGACCCCCGTCCCCACGTCTCCCCAGGAGGACCCCGTCCAACGTCTCCCAGGAGGACCCGTCCCCACGTCTCCCCAGGAGGACCCCGTCCCCACGTCTCCCCAGGAGGACCCCCGTCCCCACGTCTCCCCAGGAGGACCCCGTCCCCACGTCTCCCAGGAGGACCCCCCGTCCCCACGACTCCCAGGAGGACACCCCCGTCCCCACGTCTCCCCAGGAGGACCCCCCGTCCCCACGTCTCCCCAGCAGGACCCCGTCCCCACATCTCCCCAGGAGGACCCCCCGTCCCCACGTCTCGACCCCAGGAGGAACGCTGCACCCCCGTCTCCCCAGGAGGACCCCCCGTCCCCACATCTCCCCAGGAGGACCCGGTCCCCACGTCTCCCCAGGAGGACCCCGTCCCCACGTCTCCCTAGGAGGACCCCCGTCCCCACGACTCCCCAGGAGGACCCCCCCATCCCCACGTCTCCCCAGGAGGACCCCCCCGTCCCCACGTCTCCCCAGGAGGACCCGTCCCCACGTCTCCCTAGGAGGACCCCCGTCCCCACGACTCCCCAGGAGGACCCCGTCCCCACGTCTCCTCAGGAGGACCCCCCGTCCCCACGTCTCCCCAGGAAGACCCCGTCCCCACGTCTCCCCAGGAGGACCCCGTCCCCACGTCTCCTCAGGAGGACCCCATCCCCACGTCTCCCCAGGAGGACCCCCGTCCCCACGTCTCCCCAGGAGGACCCACCGTCCCCACGTCTCCCCAGGAGGACCCCGTCCCCACGTCTCCCCAGGACGACCCCGTCCCCACGTCTCCCCAGGAAGACCCCGTCCCCACGTCTCCCAGGAAGACCCCGTCCCCACGTCTCCCCAGGAGGACCCCCCGTCCCCACGTCTCCCCAGGAGGACCCCCCGTCTCCCCAGGAGGGACCCCCCGTCCCCACATCTCCCCAGGAGGACCCGGTCCCCACGTCTCCCCAGGAGGACCCCGTCCCCACGTCTCCCCAGGAGGGGGGAGGCGGCCCCCGTCCCCACGACTCCCCAGGAGGACCCGGTCCCCACGTCTCCCCAGGAGGACCCCCCGTCCCCACGTCTCCCCAGGAGGACCCCGTCCCCACGTCTCCCCAGGAGGACCCCCCCGTCCCCACGACTCCCCAGGAGGACCCCCTTCCCCACGTCTCCCCAGGAGGACCCCCCGTCCCCACGTCTCCCCAGGAGGACCCCGTCCCCACGTCTCCCCAGGAGGACCCCCCGTCCCCACGTCTCCCCAGGAGGACCCCCCGTCCCCACGTCTCCCCAGGAGGACCCCGTCCCCACGTCTCCCCAGGAGGACCCCGTCCCCACGTCTCCCCAGGAGGACCCCGTCCCCACGTCTCCCCAGGAGGACCCCGTCCCCACGTCTCCCCAGGAGGACCCCCGTCCCACGTCTCCCCAGGAGGACCCCCCGTCCCCACGTCTCCCCAGGAGGACCCGGTCCCCACGTCTCCCCAGGAGGACCCCCGTCCCCACGTCTCCCCAGGAGGACCCGTCCCCACGTCTCCCCAGGAGGACCCCCCGTCCCCACGTCTCCCCAGGAGGACCCCGTCCCCACGTCTCCCCAGGAGGACCCCCCGTCCCCACGTCTCCCCAGGAGGACCCCGTCCCCACGACTCCCCAGGAGGACCCCCCGTCCCCACGTCTCCCCAGGAGGACCCCGTCCCCACGTCTCCCCAGGAGGACCCCCCGTCCCCACGTCTCCCCAGGAGGACCCCCCGTCTCCCCAGGAGGACCCCCCGTCCCCACATCTCCCCAGGAGGACCCGGTCCCCACGTCTCCCCAGGAGGACCCCGTCCCCACGTCTCCCTAGGAGGACCCCCGTCCCCACGACTCCCCAGGAGGACCCCCCCATCCCCACGTCTCCCCAGGAGGACCCCCCGTCCCCACGTCTCCCCAGGAGGACCCCGTCCCCACGTCTCCCCAGGAGGACCCCCCGTCCCCACGTCTCCCCAGGAGGACCCCGTCCCATGTCTCCCCAGGAGGACCCCCCGTCCCCACGTCTCCCCAGGAGGACCCCGTCCCCACGTCTCCCCAGGAGGACCCCCCGTCCCCACGTCTCCCCAGGAGGACCCCCCGTCCCCACGACTCCCAGGAGGACCCCCGTCCCCACGTCTCCCCAGGAGGACCCCGTCCCACGTCTCCCCAGGAGGACCCCGTCCCCACGTCTCCCCAGGAGGACCCCGTCCCCACGTCTCCCCAGGAGGACCCCCACCCGCCCCCACGTCTCCCCAGGAGGACCCCGTCCCCACGTCTCCCCAGGAGGACCCCCCGTCCCCACGACTCCCCAGGAGGACACCCCCGTCCCCACGTCTCCCAGCCGGAGGACCCCCCGTCCCCACGTCTCCCCAGCAGGACCCCGTCCCCACATCTCCCCAGGAGGACCCCCCGTCCCACGTCTCCCCAGGAGGACCCCCCGTCTCCCCAGGAGGACCCCCCGTCCCCACATCTCCCCAGGAGGACCCGGTCCCCACGTCTCCCCAGGAGGACCCCGTCCCCACGTCTCCCTAGGAGGACCCCCGTCCCCACGACTCCCCAGGAGGACCCCCCCATCCCCACGTCTCCCCAGGAGGACCCCCCCGTCCCCACGTCTCCCCAGGAGGACCCCGTCCCCACGTCTCCCTAGGAGGACCCCCGTCCCCACGACTCCCCAGGAGGACCCCGTCCCCACGTCTCCTCAGGAGGACCCCCCCGTCCCCACGTCTCCCCAGGAAGACCCCGTCCCCACGTCTCCCCAGGAGGACCCCGTCCCCACGTCTCCTCAGGAGGACCCCATCCCCACGTCTCCCCAGGAGGACCCCCGTCCCCACGTCTCCCCAGGAGGACCCACCGTCCCCACGTCTCCCCAGGAGGACCCCGTCCCCACGTCTCCCCAGGACGACCCCGTCCCCACGTCTCCCCAGGAAGACCCCGTCCCCACGTCTCCCCAGGAAGACCCCGTCCCCACGTCTCCCCAGAGGACCCCCGTCCCCACGTCTCCCCAGGAGGACCCCATCCCCTCGTCTCCCCAGGAGGACCCACCGTCCCCACGTCTCCCCAGGGGGACCCCCTGTCCTGTCCCCCTCCCGTCCCCCGTCCACTCTCCCTGCCCTGTCTCAGGCCCCGTGGGCCACCAGGATGGTCCCGAGCTCCCTGCTCCCTCCTCTTCCCAAGTCACCCCCTGAGCAGGACACAGCAGTGGACACCTGTTCATTTCATAGGGAACCCTGACGTGACGCCCGGCTCTCAGTCCTGGGAGGGCCCACAGGGAGTGCCCGGCACCTGCCCCCATGAGGAGGAGACAGGACCTGGCCAGCTCCAGCCTCAGAGGCCAGAGCCGCTGCACTGCAAGTGACAGGTCAGTCACCATAAGAGGGGTCGTGTCCAGAGGGGGGGAGCCACTCATGGCGGTCACCAGACAAGCCAGGGGAGGAGCTGGGACCAGAATCCGCCCAGAGCCTTCATGGCCCCTGGAAGAAGTCCTGTCACCATCTGGAGGGGACGGGGGGCGGGGGCGGGGAGGAGCGGCACCCCGGATGGAGAAAGAGCCAGAGGTTCCCAGATTTTCCCAGGTGGGGCCTGGCCAGGCAGAGCCTCGGGAGGCAGACGTGCCCACTTCCACCCCTCGGCAGTCCCTGTCCCCTCCCTCCTCAGCCCAGCTGGGCTGGGGGCCTTCCCAAGGTAGACCCCGGGCCCCAGGCCTCGGGCTTGAGAAATGCTCATGGTGCCGACCCTCTAGCCCAGCGAGTCACCGTGGCCTCCGACTTAGCATTGCTGATGAGGGGCTGGGGACAATGGTTCCCTGGGAGGGGACGCTCCCTGAGCCCCCGGCGGCACCCCTTCCCGGTCTTCTTGGACAAAGCCTTTATTTCTTAACAAATGAATTTGCAATAAAAAAGGGAGAGGGACCTGCGGACAGGGGGTGGTCTCCAGGCCGCGGCTGCCCACTGTCCGGGAGGCCTGGGAACGCCAGCGGGAGGGCTGAGCTGGGAGTGGGAGAGGACGGGGTCTCATGCCCTCGCTGGCAGGGGAGGGAGACCACAAGCCCACGTGGGCCTTCCAGAACCTTCTTCAGGGTGACGTCCCAGGGGCCAGTGGTGGACGTGAAGTCTGGACCTGTGGGGGGACAGGTGGGAAGCGTGGACAACTCCTGGGCCTGGTGCTCAAAACCACACCAAAGCGGCACCTCTCCGTGCTTCAGTCCCAGATGGCGCCTCCCCGCTACAGGGGGTCATCCACCTGGGACCCAGGACAGACGTCACCTGGAAGTCCCCGAGCTGAGGAGAGAGCACGTGAGCAGGTGGCCACTCGGGGCAGCCCAGGACCTCACCGGCACCCACCCGCAGACCAGTTCTGGGGCCCAGGGCGGTGCCAGGCAGGAGAGCCCTCCCACACATGGAAGGTTCTAGTTCCTCACGTTGGAAGCCAGGTCTCCAACAGTGGGTGGCCAACACCCAGGGGCCACAGTCCCCACAGGAGGCGTGGACAGTCTGCGCTTTCCCAAAAAGCCCTGGAGTTTGGTTGACACCCGCTGCAGACAGATTGCGAGGCTTGTCAGCAAGCCGTGAGGGGCACAGCCAATGGGAAGCCTCAGATCCCCATGTCACTGCGGCTGGGGACCCGGCCGCGCCTTCCTACACGGCCAAGCAGCTTTTTAAAAACTTAGTTGAGGGCCAGGGACGCAGCTCGGGGGAGAGCTCTGCCAAGCCTGCGGCACCCTGGGTTCCACACCAAGAGAAAAAGTGACCGTTTTTAGAGCATTTAGTTCTTACAGGAGCAAGACTTGGGAACATCGTCGTCATCACCGCGGAATCCCAGGGAGGGCCCACTGGGGACTGAATGGCCACAGCCTGCCCACGGAGGTGTTCCATCTGGCCCTCACTGCCACTCTGCCATGATGTGACCCAGAAACCCGGGCCACTGCCCCCAGCACCCACAGACCCGCCGACTAATTGACGAATTCCTGGCTGACATTTCCCAAAGGTCAAGGGCCCAGGTCGCAGCTGCGCTGGGGGAGGTCAGGCTGAGCTCCAGGGGCACCCCCAGCAGCACCCCAGAAGCAGGTGCCCCGCCTGGGACCATCACCTTGAGGGCAAGCAGGAGGCTGGGGCTGGAACGGCGGCCGAGGAGGGTCAGGTGGGCTTTCCAGACGCGCAGGGCTCTCTGTGGGGGAGCCCCCAAGTCAAAGGCCCGGGAAGTGGGGGACAGAGGGCACCAGGATCGGGGGACTGAGCCAGGAGGATCCAAGCTCCAGGCCGACCAGTCTCCAAAGATAAAGAGGCAGGAGTGGAGCCAGCGCAGGGCACGTGGCAGCCTGCAGGGGGCGCTGGGCTGCCTCCCGCACCCCCCCAGGGCCCGGGTGGTTTGTAGGGGAGGGGCTCAGTGGACACTTGCTGGGCCAGAGAGGGCCAGGGGCCCAGGGGGTGTTCTTCTCTGTCCCCCCTAAAAGGTGGACCTAGGGTCATCGGCACCAGAACTAGGGGCGCAGCCAGGCTGGGCCTGAGCCTTGCCCGCAGCCCTACTGTGCACCCACCTGGAGTCAGGGGAGCCGCTTCCCAGAGGCCAGTCTTCCCCACGGCCAGGCTCTGCCCTCCACCATCCCAGGCAGGCCCCCGCCCCGCCCCAGGTCGCTCACTGTTCCCACCTGGCCCAGGGGAGGGGAGTGGGCACCCCAGGTGTGCCTGGGACGGCCTGGTGTCCCCAAAGTCCTTGATAACAGCCCTCTTCATCCTCAAAAGCTCCTACCTGGGTTCATCACAATGACTTTAAAAAGAATGTAGAAGCTGTGTAACAACAACAGAAAGGCTCAGTGACAGACACCGTTATTTACTTTTGAACAACTGATGAACAGCAATTGGAGAACCGTGGCTTCCCCTGCCCAAGCTGGGGCTTGTTAGAGTGGGACCACCCACAGCTGAGTGGACACGGTGGAATACTACCTGGGCGTCAAAAAGGACGCAGCCCCGATTCAGGCTGCGGCTCGGACCACACTCGACAACGTCACCGCACGATTCCGTTGGCACAGAGTGGACAGAACACGGCGGTGGGTGGGGGCAGATGGGGGGTCACAGCTAACCAGCGCAGAGGACATCACCGCACGATTCCGTTGGCACAGAGTGGACAGAACACGGCGGTGGGTGGGGGCAGATGGGGGGTCACAGCTAACCAGCGCAGAGGACATCACTGCACGATTCCGTTGGCACAGAGTGGACAGAACACGGCGGTGGGTGGGGGCAGATGGGGGGTCACAGCTAACCAGCGCAGAGTGCTTCTCTCTCTCCACTGAACACCGTCTGGGCCTTCGATGGTGCGGAGGTGGCCTTGACCTTGGGATCCTCCTGCCTCCGCCTCCCCCGTGGCTGGGTGGCAGGCGTGGGCCACCACAGCGGCCAGCGGGCTGATAGACATGCTCCTGGGGACTCTGACCCCCCCCAGGCACTCATTGCTCTTACCCGGGACCCACAGAGGGCCTTCAGCCTGCACCAGTGCAAACTAGTCACGGCCCCGTGCGGTGCTGGTGGCCCGCTCCTGGGACCCAGTGACTCGATGTAGAAGGGTCTAGGGCTGAGCTGGGGACAGAGAAGTGACAGGCGGGCACAGCCCGGCTCCGCCCACCGTTCCCGACAGAGAACACGGGAGCGTCTCCAGGTGCCAGGTCCCTGCCGGCTGCCCCTGGGCACAGGTGAGCCCCTGCCCTCTGGCACCTGGGGTGAGGCCAAGCTCGCGGGTCCTCGCGCCCCTGAGGCGGACCAGTCTTTCCCAACTGGCTTCACGTGCCTGGAGCCACCGTGGGCGGGGAGGCCGGGCCAGCCGCTTAGCCCAGCCAGAAGGACGCCCTTGACACCCAGGAGACCGGCCACCTGCCGGTGACTCACTGATTTCCCCACAGGATGGCCTGCGGGCCCTGGACGGGGACCACGCTGGAGGTCCAGGCTTCCGGGGACCAGGCACAGATGCACAGGGCCACCCAGACACCGGCAGACACCCCTCATCTGGGAAGATACCCGCCCCCCTCCGACCCGTGGGGACGCCCGGCCGGCACGTGCCACCTGCGTGCGCCCCACCTGCTCCCTGATCAGACGACCCGACGGAGGCTTGAGACAGAGGAGGCTCCCCACTCCACAGGGAGGACAGGAGAGAGGACCAGGTCGGAGCAGGTCAGCCGCCAAGAGGGCTGTCCCTGGACGGTGCTCCCTGTCATCTCCCTCGCCAGGCTGCAGCCCGCAGAGCCCATGCCACCGTGGCGGTGGCGCGGATGTCACTGGCTGGGCTCCGAGGGCTGTGCTGTCCAGGGTCAGGGTTCCTGGGCAGAAGCACGAGGCCTAGCCCACAATGTCCCTCCTGGAGGTCACGGCTTAGAACCGACTTCATTTCCTTATTTAGATGCTTTTTAATATCGACCTCCAGGTGCAGGTGGACACAGCACAATGCCCTCCTTTTCCTGGGCCAGGGCAGGCTCCACCGCTGAGCCGCCGTCAGCCCCTGAGGAGAGGACTATAGGAAGCCTCTGTGCCTGTGACCCCAGTGGCTCGGAGGCCGAGGCAGGAGGATCGTGTTCTGGCCTCCACCCTCTGCTCTGTGCCTGGAACCGTCCCACAGGACACCCACCCTCCCAGGAAGCGGCTGCCAAGTGCCCCCACTTCCTGTTTCCAGAATGTCCCCATTGGGGATGGCGAAGTCTCCAGGTTCCAGAGGGTCTTCACCCTCCAGGGCACGCGTCGGGAGAAACCGAGACCCTCGGGCGGAGGAGGAGACCCGGCAGGTGGGACTCCCGCTGCGGCCCGTGGTCACTCGCCCCGAGATCACCCGTCAGGGACTGTGCCAGCTGCCACTCCCCAGAGGGAAGGGAGAGGCCATGACCCCCTCGGAGAGGGAGAGACGCCATCAGACGCCCCAGTGACTGCTCGCCCTGACGGCCGTGAGGCACTCTGCGTGGACACCCAGGCCATCTCCCAGGACGAAGGACGCGTGGACGGCGAGGAGCCTCCAGCCGGCTACCACTCACGGTGTCCCTGCGGTGTTCCTGCGTCCCCCCCCGGGGCTTCTGGCCTTGGGAGTCCCTCCCCGTCCCCCACCAGCTGCCCAGTCCCCGCTGTAACTGAAGCCGGGCGTCAGGCCAACCCAGGGCCACGCTGAGCCAGGAGAGTGGGTGACCTGGGCCTGGGGTCCTCCTGCCGGGCTCCCGGGTCACCCCAGCACAGTGCGGGGCCTTCTGGAAAAGGCCGAGCTGCAGACGGCGAGGTCACCGGTGGCCGGGAACCTGAGAAGGGGACGGATGGCAGAGTGGAGGGTTTTCAGGGCTGGGAGCATGTCACACCCACAGGACACACACCCAGGCTCAAGCCTAAGGCCAGCCACGGGCTTCAGATGGGCGGACAGTATGTGACCTAGACTGTCACTTCTGGGTGACCTGTGACGGCCACATGTCCATGCAGGGCCAGCAGCTGTAGAGGAAAAGCCGTGGGGCTGTGGGTACCACGCACAGGCCTGGGTCCCCCCACACCACAAAGGGGGCGAGTCCTTAGATGGGGGACACCTTCCTGGACTGAGGGACCCGGCCGGGCTGCTCCTTGGGCTGTGAACCGTTTGCTCTCAATCTCGCTCCTTTAAAATTCTGACATTAAATAAAACCCTGAACCCGCTCCCGCCCTCCCGCCCTCGCTGGATCCTTCCAGATTCCCTGGGTCCCTCCTGTCACCCCTGAGGCCTGGGAAGGCCACGCCAGGCTCCCTCTGTGCGGACGGACGGAGGCTGCGAGGCCACGGTCATAGAGTTGAGCCTCGGGCGGACGGGAGCCGTTGTCCCAGAGAAAGCATTTTCCTGGCCGTCTGCAGGGGTGACAGGTGACGGCCACTTGTGGATGAAAAGGCAGAATTCTTCTATGAGGTCCCAGTGGGTAAGCTGACTGTGACCCGGGTTTGCATGGGACTGACCCTAAGGTCCCCAATAAACGGTGGCAGGACGGGGGGCATTTTGATCCCCCAGATCCATAACTCATCAAGGACCCTGAGCGACGACCTGTCGGGACCTCGCACTCAGGCCCAGGACCCCCAGGGCCCGAGGCAGCTCCTGATCTGAGACGGCGCCTGGTGTGCGTCGGCCTGAGGTCACCCGGGCACCGTCGGGGGAACAGCCGACTCTGCGAGCCCCGAATTCCATCCGACCCAGCACACGGGGCCCGGGGAGCAGCCCTTCTCGGGAACCGTGAGTCGGGGTCTCGATGACGACTGAGCCACACCCAGATGCCATCATTTCCCTGCCCCTTCCAGAATGACTCTACTCAGGTAGGAAAGGGAGTGGGGGTGGTGGCCACGGGCTGGCCGGTCCAGGGCTGGCCGGTCCAGGGCCCGCCTCCAGGCCTCACCACCCGGATCGACTGACAAAGCGTCTTCTGTTCAGGGCTGGAGGCGGACGGCTCTCCGTGTGCATTTCATTAAACCCGGAGCCGTGGCTGGCTGCCATCATGACGCTGTGGGCTCCCGTGGCCCACGTCCAGCCGGACGCGCTGGCACCCGGCCCCCACCCCCTCCTGACGGCGCGGGACACTCAGCCAGTCTCCAGTGTGGTCCCGAGGACTTTTCTGCCGTCACAGAGCACACAAGGGCTCTCTGTGGCAGCCCCTGGAGACCCACAGGCACTTTCCTTCCCAGAGGGACCGATGACAGCTCACGGAACGAACCAGAAACTTGATTTTATTGAAAGCCGAGAACACCAGAAGCAACGTGCAGGGCCAGGCTCACTGAGAAGAGCGTCGCGGGTCCTGCATGCTCAGAACTTCACACACACAGCCACGGCCACGCTCTGACTGTCCACCGAGGCCCATGTCCCTTCAGGCCTTGGTCTGTTCTACGTGTGTCAGTCCCAGGAGGGGACCCGGGGCCTGAGAAATGACCCAGCTCTGCCTCAAGGTGTGCACCACAGGGAAGACACAGAGGCCCACTCTGACCTGCCGCTCCAACCACATCCCCCAACGTGAGAAATGACGTCCACATCCCGGGCCCGAGGTCTCGGCACCGGGCCTGTGCGACGTGGCCTTCCTGCACGTCAGCCACCCCACGGGGAACCCCAAAGGGGGCCCAAACCACAGGAAGCCCGTGTAGACAGTGGATAAGACGACCCCCTTCTTTGTCTGTTTATCAGAAAAAGGTGGTTCGCGCCTTGGTCCCAGCACCCGGAGGTGAGGCAGGACGTGAGCCCAGCGGTTCAAGGCCAGCCTGGGCCACCCAGGGACACCCCGTCTCAGATACAGAACCGGAGCACCCCTCTGGAAATCACGCCCATCACAGTCACAGAAAACGGTTCTGTAAGCCTCCTTCAAGATGAGGTCCAACCAGGCCCCATGGCGCACACCTGCATCCCAGGGGCTCGGGAGGCTGGGGCAGGAGGATCGTGAGCTCAAGGCCAGCCTCAGCAAAAGTGAGGCGCTGAGCCACTCAGTGGGACCCTGTCTCTACATACAATAGAAAGTAGGGCTGGGGTGGGGCTCAGTGGTCAGTGCCCCTGGGCGCAACCCCCAGTGCCCTCCCCACAAACGTCAGGTTCAGAGCGTGGAAGGTCCAGGGAGGCTGAAAACCACCACGACAGTCACTCCCGGGGACCTCCCACGACTGTGCGCAGGATCTGCACCCAGACACGGCACGGCAGGGCAGGAAAGCCTCGTTTTTCTTTTATTTTGCATCTGGGGCCTCGCGGTGTGCCTGGTGGGCGCCAATGGCCTTTCCTTGCACTTAACAACAACAACAAAAAAAAACCCAGGGATTAAGTGAGTTGATGGCAAGGAGTCTGCGATCACGGAACCTAAAAGCCAAGCCCATGAAGTCGTAAGGCAAGATCCTGTCCTGGGGAGGGGAGGCCCTGGGCACTGGGCACGCAGCGGGCAGGACAGTCTCTCAGGTAAGGCAGGCGGGGCTTCGGAGTCGGAGCCACCACCAGAAAGGCCACTGAGGCAGGAGGAGGAGCCAGCCGGTGGCAGGTCGCCCAGGGACGGCGGGCGGCCACAGCCCTCCGGGCCGACCTGGGGTCGCGGGCTCCCTGGGACGGCCAGCTCCAGGTCACCGTCTTTGCCTGTCCTGGGCGGACTCCAAGCAGCAGTTTATGGGTCTGGAGATCTGGACTTTGTGATGTTTTCCCCCCAAAAGAAGAATCAAAGGTGGACTCGCGGAGAGGAGGCCGGGCGGCCTCTCCCGGGGTGGCCTCCTGCAGCGCGGCGCCCGCTCTCCAGGGTGCCCGAGTCCTACAAGCGCTTGTAGGTGCCCAGGAGGGCTTTGCAGTTGGGACAGTAGTGGTCCACGTCCTGCAGGGCGTCCACGCAGAAGGGGATGAAGCAGCAGCCGGCCACGCACCTGGGGAGACAAAAGGAGCCACACGTCAGCAGCCGCGGCAGGTGGGGTGGGGCCCGGTGTCCTGACACCTGGGAACCTGGGGGCACTAGGAAAGGGCATTTGAAATGGGGTCATCCGAATGGGCCCTCAAACCCGGTGACGGGTGTCCTCGGAAGAGGAAAGGCTAAGCGGCGCGGTGGCACTCCTGCAAGCCCAGACTCGGGAGGCTGAGGCAGGAGGATCGCCAGTTCAAGGCCAGCCTCAGCAATTCAGCAGAGAAGAAAGGCCAAGAGACACAAAGGCCCGGCTCCAACAGCGGAGGCCAAGCCTGGAGTGCAGCAGCCACAGCCAGAAGCACCTGGGCCACCGGAAACGGGGGGCGGCGAGGACAGCTCTTCCCCAAGAGTGGCTGGAGCCAGCGTGCCCTGCTGCCATCTTGACTCTGGGCTTTTGGCCTCCGGGATCGTGAGAGAGCAGTTTAAGGGTCTGTGGGGGTCAGGAGACTCCGACACCAAGCCTCACCACACCTCCCCGGGGCCAATTTCCAAACCTGGGAGCATTCAGCGTCTTTCAGGATCTCAGATGGGAGGTCGGGGTCTGTTTCTGTTTTTGTAAAAAGCACACAGCGGGTGTTGGGGACTCTTCTGTTCATGGTACCAGGGCTCGAGCCCCGGGTGCTCTGCCACTGAGCCACATCCAGCCCTCTCTATTTTATTTTGAGGCAGCGTCTTGCTAAGTTACTGAGGCTAGCCTCAAACATGTGATCCTCCTGCCTCAGCCTCCCAAGTCACTGGGACTACAGGCCTGCACGGTGACACCCGGAGACTCGACTCGGCTCTGAAGCAAGAAAACTGCCGAAGGGAGTCTCCGAACAAGTGAGGCTGGCTGCCTTCACTCAGCCCGTCTCCAGGCCCAGGTCGCATCCATCTCTTCACACAGCGACCAAACCGAGATCCCAACACCACCTCGCAGCCAGGTGACCCCAGGTGACCACGTCCACACACACAGCAGGACTCCTGCAGCCTTGGAACCAACCCGGTCACGGCCAATCACGAAAGACACACACTGTGATTCTGCTGCGGTGGTCAACGCGGTGGTCACATTTAGAGGCAGAGGATAGAAAGGCAGCTGCCAAGTCACC
This sequence comes from Urocitellus parryii, assembly GCF_045843805.1. NCBI lineage: Eukaryota > Metazoa > Chordata > Mammalia > Rodentia > Sciuridae > Urocitellus > Urocitellus parryii. The sequence continues at coordinate 703,307 of NC_135539.1, read as the reverse complement.
AAAAATGTCGATAAAACTCAGCCCCTGGCAGGAAGGCAGAGCCGGGTTCTAGAAACATTCCGAGGAGGAAACTGTCTTGTGAAAGACACTTCCTCTTTCCTCCCTGCCTCAGTACAAAGTTCAAATCCAGGCAGCCACACCACTTGGAGGTTACGCTACCACACATCCCAAGGCAAGCTCACAGATGGGGAAAGCCAGCACAGAGAGGCACAGTCACCTGCCCACTGTCACACAGCTGGTGTGAGGGGGTCTGGCCCTACTCTGCCACATTTAAGAAGACAGAGGGAGGAACAGAAAGTCGGTGTTGATCTCGAAAGCGAGATCACAGAGGCTGACTTGCAATCTTCATTTCTACTCTGTGTCTTCCTGTTTTTAAAGATGATATTTCAGAGGTCTTTTGTTTGTTTATTTTAGGGGTTTTGGCTTTGTTTGTGTGGGGACTGGTCCTGGGCTCAAGGGAGCCTTACCACACTGAGCTACACCCCTAGCCCTTTTAGTTTTTGGAGACAGGGTCTCTCTAAACTGTTGGAACCTCACTAAGTTGCTGAGGCTGGCCTCGACCTCCTGCCTCAGCCTCCAGTCCCTGGGATCCCAGGCCTGCACCACCGGGCAGTGCCCAGTGCCGGCAAAGTTTCATTTTATATAAACATCCCGGGGTAATGGACTTTGTAGCATTTTCTGTCTAGGGCGGGAAACCCACAGGCCATGGGAGAGCCGGTGGGCGGGCGGGGGATCAGATGGCCAGGGACAGGTTGGTCTCCCAGCAGGGCCTGACCTCAGGGAAGGGAGTAAGCTCTCTGGGGCTGCGAGCCCCTCTCTGAAATAGGAAGAGAAACACTGTTCCTTACTGCCCTGATGTCACAAGCACATGACGAGGACGTGGCAGTTGCCCAAGAGCAGAGGGCTCCTGAGAGCCACTCCTGACCCCTCTCCTTCAAGGGAAACTCGGCGGTGGTTTCCCAAGAGCCCCGAGGCCGGGAAGAGGCCCGGAACCTGCTGGGTGGGGTTCAGGTGTTCCCTCCAATCCCCCTCCAAGAGCAGACCCTAGGGTTAGTGCTGGGACCCTTAGCGCTTCTCAGAGTCAGCAAACCCGCTGTCAGGTGGGTCTGAAGTTCTAGAAGAATCAGAGATCCTAAGGGCCTCGCCCTGCGCACATGTGAGCGCTGCTGGGTCCCTCTGCAGGAGGGGCGGACGCTCAGGAGCCTGGGGACCCCAGTGGGTCCCTCTGCAGGAGGGGCGGACGCTCAGGAGCCCGTGGGTCCTAGTGGGTCCCTCTGCAGGAGGGGCGGACGCTCAGGAGCCTGGGGACCCCAGTGGGTCCCTCTGCAGGAGGGGCGGACGCTCAGGAGCCCGTGGGTCCTAGTGGGTCCCTCTGCAGGAGGGGCAGACGCTCAGGAGCCCGTGGGTCCTAGTGGGTCCCTCTGCAGGAGGGGCGGACGCTCAGGAGCCCGTGGGTCCCTGGTGGGTCCCTCTGCAGGAGGGGCGGACGCTCAGGAGCCTGGGGACCCCAGTGGGTCCCTCTGCAGGAGGGGCGGACGCTCAGGAGCCCGTGGGTCCCGGTGGGTCCCTCTGCAGGAGGGGCGGACGCTCAGGAGCCTGGGGACCCCAGTGGGTCCCTCTGCAGGAGGGGCGGACGCTCAGGAGCCTGGGGACCCCAGTGGGTCCCACTGCAGGAGGGGCGGACGCTCAGGAGCCTGTGGGTCCCTGGTGGGTCCCTCTGCAGGAGGGGCGGACGCTCAGGAGCCCGTGGGTCCTAGTGGGTCCCTCTGCAGGAGGGGCGGACGCTCAGGAGCCCGTGGGTCCCTGGTGGGTCCCTCTGCAGGAGGGGCGGACGCTCAGGAGCCTGGGGACCCCAGTGGGTCCCTCTGCAGGAGGGGCGGACGCTCAGGAGCCCGTGGGTCCCTGGTGGGTCCCTCTGCAGGAGGGGCGGACGCTCAGGAGCCCGTGGGTCCTAGTGGGTCCCTCTGCAGGAGGGGCGGACGCTCAGGAGCCTGGGGACCCCAGTGGGTCCCTCTGCAGGAGGGGCGGACGCTCAGGAGCCCGTGGGTCCCTGGTGGGTCCCTCTGCAGGAGGGGCGGACGCTCAGGAGCCTGGGGACCCCAGTGGGTCCCTCTGCAGGAGGGGCGGACGCTCAGGAGCCCGTGGGTCCCTGGTGGGTCCCTCTGCAGGAGGGGCGGACGCTCAGGAGCCCGTGGGTCCTAGTGGGTCCCTCTGCAGGAGGGGCGGACGCTCAGGAGCCTGTGGGTCCCTGCTGCAGCAGGGGTGGACGCTCAGGTGCGGGGCTCCCAGCCGGCGGGGTCTGCACCCCAGGGCATCTGGGGTGCAACGCAGCGGGGGGGGGGGCGGGGGTCCAGTGGGGACAGGTCAGGGATGCGCCCCGTTTCCCATGGGATGGGTGCAGCCCAGGGGAGGAGCGATGGCCTACGGGGCCAGGCCCTGGGTCCACCCCGGCCCCAGCCTCAGCCCCGCGGCAGGACTCACCCCAGCAGGCACAGGCTCCCGCAGGAGAGCCAGGTGAGGGCGCCAGCGTTGTAGGACAGCTGGGTCACGATCATCTTGCTGCACGACGGGCAGCACATCTGGACCGGACGGTCGAAGAAGGTCACGGGCTGCTGCACGTAGACGGTCTGCACGGCAACTGGGGGGAGGAGGGAGACACCTTGGCTGGGCTCCGCGGAGAGACGCAGCTGGCCACGCCCAGAGCCACGCCCTCACACCTGGCCCACCCCGAGGCTGGGGGGTCTGTCCACTGGCAATCGGATCAGCTAAACGTGGTCAGTCCACGTGGTGGACATCAGCTTCAGAAAAGGAGACTCCCACATTCGCTGGCCACAACGTGGATGACCTCCAGGACATGGGGCAGGGTGGCACGAGCCAGCCACGACAGAATGTCGTGTTCTACTTATAGGAGGTCCCAGGGCAGTCGAATACAGAAACATGGCACGGCCGTGGCCAGGGCCCGTGGGGCAGGACTTAGATGTTAGTGTCCAGGGGGCATTTCGGTTTGGGGAGACGACCAGTCTGGACACGGGTGGTCGGGATGGCCGCACAACTCTGTACCTGAGGCCACAGAGCTGCCTCCTAAAGGTCGAGGATTGTGTGTCTGGAGATTTCACGGTCAAGGAAGAGACAGCGGGCAGTGGCCAGGCCTGCAATCCCAGAGGCCGAGAGGCAGGGGCTCAAGGCCACCCTGAGCAACTCACCCGGGCCCTAAGCAACCTAGTGGACCTGCCTCAAAATAAAAAACAAAAAGGCTGGGAGGGGGCTCAGTGGGAAGGGGCTCGGTGGGAGAGCGCCGCTCCAGGCCCACGTACCACACACACAAAAGTAAGAAGCTGGTAGAGGAAATGGGGCACCTTCGTGGGACCCTACTCCAGGGCTCTCAAGACCTCACACAGGAGACAGACAGCAGGTCCTCCCACTGCCCTGTCCACTGAGAACGGCGGGATGCCGGCCCTGCCCCAGGCCCGCCTGAGCAGCGCCCGCCCGGGAGCACCCACTGACAGGCGTGTGCCCCCAGGCCCGGCCTCACAGACCCTGGATGGGAGTCCAGGGTGCATGACGGGGCAGTCGTGAGAGCAGGGACCATGCACCCAGCTCCGGGGGATGGCTGCAGCCCGGGTCACGAGGAGAGCGTATGAGGTGACGTGAGGGACCCCACGCACAGGCATGTGGCCATCACAAGACGCTCTGGGAGGGAACTGCTCCGCACTCGAGTTACCAGAGCCCGAGTGTCTGGTCAAGTGACTTCTTCTTCTCCTTTTTATGTCCCTAGGAGGCCACGGGTGAGGCTGCTCTGGGGGACTTAAGGACTGCCCAGAGGGCACTGGACCTCGAGCGAGGTCCTCCTCCCAGAGGAGAGCACCGAAGCCTGTGAAGAAGACTCACTCCTTTTCTGGTTCGGGAATAAGTTATTTATCATCAGCACAAAGTCTGTTCGTTTACTTGTTTTTGGTGGCACAGGGATTGGACCCAGGTGTGCTCTACCACCAAGTGACACCCCAGTCCTTTTCTTCAATCCTGATACGGGAGCTGGCTAAGTTGCTGAGGCTGGCCTTGAATTTTCGATCCTCCCGCCTGAGCCTCCCAAGCTGCTGGGACGACAGGTGTGTGCCACCGTGCCCGCTCGTCAGGGTGTACTGAACGCCTACAGTGGTCACTGGTCCTCTTCCCCAGCCCAGCGCCTATCCACAGACAGAGGCTCTCCCTGGGCTCAGGAGCCCTGATTTCCTTTCTAACATTCCACTGAGGTGGAGACTCGCCAAGGCCTGCCCTACAAAGAAGCAGCTGAGGACGTTCAGTGACCTGGGCAGGCTGACCCTCCCCTCCCTCTCCCTGGATCAGACCCCGCGCAGGAAGCCCTGCAGGGCAGCAGCACCACCTGCACAGAGGGGCCGGGAGGGTGCTGCCCACCCGCCTCTCCTGGGCCACCTCACTGCCCACGCCCTGGCCTAGGGGACGCCCTGGCCTAGGGGACGCCCTGGCCTAGGGGACGGGGGCTCTCAAGCCCCAGCAGGAAGAGTGGGTCCTTAACCACAAACTCCCGTTCCCAAATCCCCCTGGGGTGGCAGGTGGGGGGCAGGTCGGAGGCAGGCGTGGTGCCTGGGCGCCATCGAGAACTCTCAGGCCTGGGGAGGCCGAGGCCCTGACTACCGCGTAGAGAGGGAGGGCTGGGCTGGGGCTCAGAGGCAGAGCGCCCGCCTGGCACGGGGGCACCGGGTCGATCCTCAGCGCACCACAGAAACAAAATAAAGGTCTTGTGCCCACCTTCAACTAAAACATAAACATAAAAAGAAAAACAGGGCCGGGTGCGGCTCGCTGGCTGCGCACCCCTGGGACCCATCCCAGTTCAAACCCAGGGGCCTCGCAGCGTGGGTCTGAAACCCCACGTGACCTCTCGGGGTCGGGGATGGAGTCAGCTGCCCAGCACTGCACTCTGACTCTCCTGATCCCAGGCCACAGGCCGGGCGGAGAGCTAGGGACAGCAAGGGGGCAACGTACTTGCGTTGGCGTTGGGGACGGGCACGGGCTGGGTGTAATAGGAAGGCGGACTCATGCCCTTCCCATCCGGGCCGGCCACCAGCCCCGTGGTCGGCCCAGGCACGGGCGCAGGAGGCGTTGGGTAGTAGCCATTAACGGCCACCGTCTCTTCGTAGGACGGGGGTGCGGTTGGCGCCGAGGAGGGCCCGGGGGCTGCCTGGTAAGGTCCTGGAACCGACATCTTATCTAAAACACAAACAGGAGACACCAGGTGAGAAGTTCAAGGGCCGGCCCCTTGCTGTGAAGAAGTGACGTGTCCAGCCTTGTCCAAGGGCAGGGGGCACTGTCCCTGCCAGACCCACGCTCTCCACGAGGGCCTCCAGAGGCAAGAGCAAAGTCAGCGTGAGAGCCTCGGCAACATGACCAGACCACCCCCATGAGGTCGCCGTCCACACCTGGCACCAGGGACTGAACCCAGGGCCGCGCACCACTGAGCCCGTCCCCCGCCCACGTTCATTTTACTTAGAGACAGGGTCTCACTGAGTGGCTCAGCGCCTCCCTTTTTGCTGAGGCTGGCTTTGAACTCGTGACCCTCCTGCCTCGGCCTCCCGGGCCAGCTCCACGGCGCCTGGCCGTTTCCTCTCACTTACCTTTTGTAGTGGACACCATGACTTTACTCTGTTTATTTTATGTGGTGCTGAGGAAGGACCCAGGCCCTGCACGTCGAGGCGAGGGCTCGGCCTCTGAGCCCAGCCCCAGCCCCATTTCTTCTCTGAACCCCGTGGTTCCCACTAATCCTTTCAAGTCTTCCAAACACCAGCCGCACACTCTCCAGGTCAGAGTGCCCAGCAGAAGCCCCACGTCCCAAGTGCACGGTGCCCGGGAGAAAGAGACCCCTGGGGGGACCCGAGGGCGCGCTGACACCGGGGGAGGGAGAGTCTACGGGAGGTGGAGGGGAGTCCTGGGGCGTCACGGGTTTGCTGGTGCAGATGCGGGCTGTGCCAGCGAGGCGGGCCTGTTCTGCATGTCAGAGTTTTTGAAAACGCCAACAGGCCCACGCCAGGTCCACTCAGGAAAGCAAGCCCCGGGCAGCTGTGAGGGCAAAAAAAACCGGTCTCCCACCCCTGGCAGAGCGGCTGCCGCCTAGAATGACATCCCTGCGCCCGGGTGTGTTCTGCCTGACGCTGCTGCCCGGCAGCCAGGGGGGCAGCTGGAGGGGACAGTGCTGGCCTTTGTGTGGCTGTTTTCCCAGCTGGGCGGGGCCCAGGCCACTGTGTTAGAAGAGCCATTCAAACATGTCTCAGGAGAGACGGAGCAGAGGGCGGGCGCCTGGGCACAGGGCAAGCCCAGGGGGAGGGGAGAATCCTGGAGGAGCCTCCTGCTCCAGGACTGCATCATCTCCAGCTGCACTGGCTGGTGCAGTGGCAGCCACAAGGTGTGGACGTGTGCCCGAGACGCAGCCAGTGCATCTGAGTTTGCGCGATTTAAGTTTAAAAACTGGGCTGGGGATGTGGCTCAAGCGTTAGTGCGCTCGCCTGGCATGCGTGTGGCCCGGGTTCCATCCTCAGCACCACATACCAACAAAGATGTTGTGAATCTGCTGAGAATTAAAAATATATATATATTAAAAAAAATTCTCTCTCTCTCTTGAAAATAAAAAAATAAATAAATAAATAAGATTAAAAACTGGGGCTGCGGGTGTAGCTCCGTGGTACAGGGTCAACCCAGCGGAACCCACAACCAAAAGCCCAACGTCGTAGCTCAACCCTGGGAAAGCTCCTCACCTAAGTCTGGGAGTGGGAGCTGGTTCTCAGCAGGGGGTCTGGGGAACTCGGGGCTGGGCTGGCGCTCAGGGGTGAGCGCTCGCCTCGCGGGTGAGGCACGGGGTTCGATCCTCAGCACCACCCATAAATAAATAAGACACTGTGTATTCATCTTCACTAAATAAATGTTGAAAAATAAAAATTAAACAAGTCTGGTGAATTCTTGAGTACAGGTCAAAGCTCCAACTTGACGTGGTGTCAACGCAGATCACACCTGGGCTCTCAACTCGGCAGGAACAAGTCGGTGTAGAGGACCCAGTGACTTGGGAAGCTAAGGCGGGAGGATCGCGAGTTCAAGGTCGGCCTGGGCGGCTCAGTGAGACACAGTCCCCAAAGGAAAGAGCAAGGGGCTGGGATGTGGCTGGGCGGTCCAGCCCTCTGATGCTTTATGTTGGACCCTGGTGTCGATCTGCTGAGGTCTGTGAGACACACTGTCAACCTCACCTCTTTACAAAGCGGCTGTTAAACACGCCGCGTCACCGTCGTTTCTGACACAAGAGTGCTCAGAGCCACGGGAGCCATGGAGGTCACAGAGGGACTCAGCCTGGGAGGCGGATAGCCAGGTCTGAGAGAAGCAGGGAGGCCCCCAGCCCGGGTGTAGAGGGGGCGATGGGCATCGGGCCGCAGAGGAAGACGAGCAGAGGGCAGAGGGGGACTTCCACAAGACCACAGGGGGTCTCGTGGGGGGGCTGTGCGCAGGGGAGGTGTGTGGCGGCTCGCCCACCCACAACCGGGAGCCCAGCCGCCCAGCCCCAGAGCCAGGTCCCGGCGGGCGCAGCTCCCGGTGGCCCAGCACCCGCGCCCAGCGACGGCCTCGCTCAAGTTCCCAGCCCAGGAGCAGGTCGGCGGCCACCTCCCGCGGCGCACAGAGCCGTGCAGGATGCGCGTCCCTTCCTGTCACAGGAAGGCAGGCCCACACCAGCCCACGCTACTGACGAGGACTGAGTCATGTACAAAATGACAAGGGCAGATAAGGCCAGCGTGTGCCTGAAATATCACCGTGGGCTGCGGCGGCGGGAGGGGACAGGGTCCCCGCGTCCAGGATGTGCAGACGGCGGGTCAAACTGCCCAGTGACTCCACAGGCTCCCAGCTGCGACGGCCGCCAGGAGGAGGGGACCCGGCCACCACAGTGTGACACCCAGGTGTGGGTGTGGGCTGCCCCAGGCGTGAAGGCAGGGTGAAGGGGGACGGCGCTCGGCCTCCTGCCCTGAGCTCCCCCACCCCGCTGGCCGGGCCACGTCCTGCCCCAGCCCTTCCCAGCTCAGCTTTGGCATCAGATGCATTTACAAACCTGGGAAAACCAGGGCCACAGCAGAGTTGTAAAGACACCCACCCACAGGCCCCTGGTGCAGAAGTTTTCTAAATGGACTCCACAGCCTTCCTCCGCCCAGGCCCCGAAGCTAGGAAAGGCTGTCCTGTCCCGTCCCTGGCCACCACCTCGCTGTCTTAATTTGGCTTCCCACAGGGGACGGGAGGCCACCTACTCACCTCTCCCAGCCCCAGAAGGATCTGCTCAAGCCCTAGGCCATCGTCCCCAGGCCCTCCCCAGGCTCCCGCAGTCACCACCCAAAGCCCTGAGGCCCAGGTCCAGCCCGGCCCAGGCCCAGGGCCCTGCATAGCGGGGTAATGGCTGCCCCTTTTCAGGACAGACTGGAGAAGGCCTGCCACACGCACATGCGGCCCTGGACTCCCTTTGGTGGCCCAGGGGCAGGGCGGTCAACCCACGGATCAAGCAAGGCAGTCCTGGTGAGTCCAGGTGGCCACAGTTACGGGAGCCTCGTGGGGAATAAAGGAACAAGGGTCTCCTCCCCATCCCAGTTGTTGGCCTTTGTCATCAGGACCCTGAGGTGGCCCTCCACTGTCCACCTAAAGAACAGACTCCGTGCCCAGCCTCCCCACAGGGGAGAGAACATAAAAAGGGTAAGAGACATCTGTCTTCTCCGTTTCTGGGCAACTCTTTTATTAGCCATTTCCAAATTTGGAGAGGGACATTCCAGATCTATTTTTTCGATATGGGAAACGGGACCAGAGGGACCCCAAGCCGTGGCCCCGGGCACGTGACCTGGGCAGCTGCCTAGCCGGGGCCTGCGCTGGTGGGACTTTCTCAGCCCAGGGCCACATTTCCAAGATGCCTGAGACCCAGAGGCTGGGGACCTCCGCTGTGGAGAGGAGGCCCTGGTGACCTGCAGAGCTGGACTCTGACCGCCCTCCGGCCAGGCCGCACTTTCTCATCTGCAGATGCGCAGCTTGGAATGCGAGGACCTTCTAGGCAGACCTTCCACATTCCAGGCCTGGGGCATCCGCTCAAGGAAGGGCCCTGTCGCGGGTGGTGACGGGCTCATCCCAGGCCCTGGGGGACATCTGGGGGCTAGTGGCTCCCGGATCCTGGTCCCAGCAGCGTCCTCAGCCTGTGGGCCAGCTGCCCCGCCCCAAGGAGAAAATCAAATTCCATTTAAATTTAATTAATTAATTTAAACATAACTTGATTTCTGCCCAACAAGAGAAATGAAATACCCAGAAATAAGATTTTGCTGGGGAGAGCCGAGTTCGGGAGGGTCACCGTCACCGTCAAGACCCTGTCCATGGCGCCCACTGTCCAGAGGCACCTCTGCACTCCCTGGGATCCCCGCAGGGGCGACTTCTCCTGGATTCTCCCTGACCTTTCATGGACGCCACCCTGGTGTCCCCTACATCTGGACCTTCTTCTCCGGGCACCTCCAGTCTTTCCATGACAACCTCAGGAGTCTACAGGGAGCAGCAGGGACAATCCCCTCTGCTGTCCTGGGGCCACCACAGCTGGGGCTGGCTCTGTGCACGTCCACTCTGTCGCTGGGTCACGCCTTGGTGTCACCACCAGTAGCCCATCCCGCAGGCCATGTCCGGGGCACCACCTGGGAAGAGTGAGGCCAGCTGGGTAGCACCGTGCTGCCACCTCACCAGGCACCTGTCTGACTCCGAGGTCCTGGCCTGGGCAAACCTTCTCTGCCACCCACCTTTCTCTACCCCCCGGATCCTCAAACACACTAAAATGAAACTTAAAGGGCTCCCACTTTACCCCAAGGGGCCGTGTCGTCACCCCCACGGTACATCACCGAGACAGGACTTCCTATAATCACCTCCACTGACAAGTGACAGAACCGGGGCTCAGAGGGGCTAAGCTTCTGGTCCACTGTCACGCGGAACGTGAGAAGGCTGGAGCTGGTACCCATACCCAGTCACTAGAGCGCCACAGTGGGCAGCCCAGCACCTAAGCCCCCAGGCCAGACTCCAGAGGGAAACAGAAGTGAGCGGAGTCCACCTTTCAGGTCCAAGCCTCCCCGCTCACCGCAGGCTTTCATGCGCCCTGGACAGAGGGGACTAAAAAGACCTCCCAGACGGTCACTGGGCGCCTCCTCCTAGACAGGAGCCTGGATCGACCAGGCGTGGACATTCACCAAGTTCTTCCTGCTCAGGTTGGAGAGAGACCAAAGCTGTACACCTGAAGCCACATCCCGGGGCTGGGACATGCTCTGTGTTCCCCCCCCGCCCCCCACCAGGCAGCCCAGCCAAGGGTGCTGGGGCTGGAACCCAGGGCCTGGTGCAGGCGAGGCAAGCCCTGGCCCACTGACCTGCACCCGGCCCCAGTCCAGCCCTTTGTTAGTTTATTCATTTACTTATTTATGGTTCTGGGGACTCTACCACTGAGCCACGTCCCTCTCCCTTTTATTTTGATATAGGGCCTCACTAGGTGGCCAAGGCTGGCCTCAAACGCGCCTCAGGCTCCTGGATGGCCGGGATCCCAGGTGTGGGCACCACTATGGGCCCGTCTCAGGGCCACTGAGCCCAGCCCAGCCCTACTGTGTACTTTATTTACAGACAGGGTCCCACTGAGTGGCGAGCTCCTCCCTTTTGAGGTTGGCTTTGAACTGAAGATCCTCCTACTTCAGCCTCCAGAGCGGCTGGAATCACAGGCGTGCACCACCGTGCCCAGCTCAGCTTTTTATACTACTCGCTGAAACACGAGGCAGAGGCCCTCACATTCCTGGGGAGAAGTCACACCACTGGGCCCAGCAATCCTCAGAACCCTAGAAACTCGGGACACAGAAACAAACTCCGTGAAAGGACCCCTCCAGACAGGTGAGACACAAGGCAGCCTCGGCGGGTGCAGCGGCGCACACCTGCGATCCTGGTGCTTCAGAGGCTGAGGCAGGAGGATCAAAAGTTCAGAGCCAGCTTCAGCCATTTAGTGAGGCCCTCCGCAACTCAGCAAGACCCTGTCTCTAAATAAAGTGTAAAACGGGGCAGGGGTGTGGCTCAGAGGTTAGGGGCCCTGGGTTTAATCCCTGGTACCCCCCAAAAAATCCAGCCTGGGGCAGGGGATAGAGTGGTGAGCCCAGGCCCTGAATTCAATCTCCGGTATTGGGAGACAGTATTGGGGGACGGGGGGACAACACGCAGGTCTAAACAGCCCAGGGTCCTCTGGAACAGCCGGCGGAGAGCTACTTCAGGTGCCCACCGCAGTGGTTCCTTCCAAGTCTGAGGAGCCAAACCTGGATGTCACCTCGGTCACTGTTCTGCCTGAAACCCCGATTGAAGGGAACAGACCTGGGTTTGGGGAAGCCCGGAGATGGGCGGCCTGCCAGGTCCCCGCTGGTCACTCGGGCTCCAAGCCACCTCTGGGAAGAACCTCAGCGTCCCAAGGTGCAAGAAGGCACCAGCACGGCTTCCTGGCTGTGCAGAGAGCCCAGGACCCCAACCCACAGAGGAAGCCATCAGCTGCAGGCAAGGCAGGGGGATGGGGTGCGCGAAACCTCTGGATCCAGACCGAGGTGGGGGCCACACAGTGTCACCCGTGCCCCGATCGGTTGGTTCAAAGTGGCTCATTTCGTGTTATGCTGAATTTTACCTCAATAAAATAAAGGAGCCGGAGCTGTGCCGACGTCCCTAGCCCCCAGCCCAAGCGGCCTCGATGGGCCTGCACCCTGGCCACCAGCCCGAGGTCCACCCACCGGGCCCCCAAGGCCTACGGCCACGTGCCTGCGCCTTCCCTTCGGGGTGGTGGTGTCCCGGTTTGGGGGGTCCTCGGTGCCCACTTCATCTCTCACTCGTCTCCCCTGCACGCTGCACCTGCACCACGGCGTCCCCAGACGCCCTGCACGTTCTATCCTGGTGACCCAGTGTCCGCCTCCCTCCTGGCTCAGGCCAAGTCCCCTCCCATCTCCCCAGGCTGATTCCAGAGCCTGACCCAGAACCTGAGAAACACGTTTTCAAGGGAAGACGTTTCAGCGATGAGAAGCCTCGAGAGAGGGCCTCGGCCCAGCCAAGGGCAACGTGGGGGGTCCCCAGGCCAAAGCCACAGTGTGGGCGACTGGCTCCAGAGGAGATGGCTACTGAGCTGAGTGCAGTGGCTCCCACCTGTGACCTCAGGCCTGTGACCTCACATCTGTCATCTCACACCTGTGACCTCACACCTGTCATCTCACGCCTGAGACCTCACACCTGTGACCTCACGCCTGTGACCTCACACCCGTCATCTCACACCTGTCATCTCACACCTGGGATCTCAGTTGGTGCGGAGGCTGAGGCAGGAGGACTGCGAGTTCAAGGACAGCCTTCGTAATTCAGCAAGGCCCTAACCTGGCAGGGCTGGGGATGTGGCTGAGAGGGTGAGCGTCCTTTGCTGAAAAAAGACAGACAGGCTTCGTCGGGAAGGGCCCTCTCGGCCGGACTCTGGGGCTGTGAGGCTGCACAGCAGGCCCGATGGGCTGTCCAGGCGTGGGGGACGTGGGGGACGTGGGGGACGAGATGAAATCAGGAAGGAAGCCAGCCCCGGTCTCCAAGCGTCAAGACGGGCTCTTGTCTCTGGCTTTGCCAACGTCCATTCCCAGCTTCGGGTCCATGAAAAGGAGAAGAGTGCGGCCACTCGCTGCCCCAGCAGGGGCCACGGCCAACACCCCTGGAGCAAGGGCAGGTCACCCAGCAAGAGGCGCAGAGCAGACCTGCGGAGCCAAAGGCCAGGGAGACCAGCAGCCAGCCCTGGCTCACGCTCAGGTGACAGGTGGACCACAGGGGCCACCCACTGCGGATGTCCCAGGAGGACAGCTCGCAGCCTGCTGCTCGGGGTCTCGCTGGCCTCTCTGTGGGGCTCCCTGGTGGAGAGGGAGGCAGTTCAAGGACCCTCGGCCCTTTCCTGCCCACCCCACCTGACCGGCATGGCCAGAGGGAGGGGGTAAAGGCCGGAGGCTGCCCGCGGAGCCCGGGCAGAATCCGGCGGGAACAGCGGAGGCCGTGGAGTGGCGGGACAGCTCCCTGGGGCCCAAGACTCCCCAACAGGAGGGTTTCCAGACCCGCCTGCCGCGTGTCCCCCCCATTTGTAAGGCGGGGAGGCCGTCCATCTCTGAGGGGGCCGTGTGCAGGGGTGGACTGAGGCCTGGCTGCCGCACCCCCAGGGCTGTTCAGGGATGGGAGAAGGTGAGGGCGGGGGGGGGGGGAAGGGGCCAAGGGAAAGCTGAGGGGACGCCTGCGGCGGCCCCTGCTGGACAGCGGAGCCCTGGGCCGCGCCCTCTGCCACCTCCAGGCTGTGCAGACGGGTCACGCACCACACTCCTCTGGGCCTGGGCTTTCTTGATCTGGGAAATGGGCCAACGACATAGTCACCCCCCAGGGCTACAGAGAGGGGTGTGTCCAGACACGGGGACGTGGTGGCTGGAAAGCGCGGCTGAGCTGCTCACAAGGAGCAGGGGAGACCCAGGCGAGACCCCAATAGACCCAACCACACAGCTCGCTGTGCCCACCCCCCACAGCTGCCCAGGTGGACTTTCAGGTTGTCTAACTCCCTGCCATCTGGTGGCAGGGCCGGGTGGCAGCTGGATCCCAGCTACTCCAGAGGCTGAGGCCGAGGACTGAGTTCAAGGTCAGCCTCAGCAACTTAGCAGGACCTTAGCTCCCTTGTAGAGTGTCCCTGGGTTCAACCCCAGTACCAAAGACAAAAAAGAAAGACTCAGGTTACGCAGAACTTTCTGTACTAATTTTAATCTATAACTTTCCTATAAATTCAAAACTATTATGAAATCAAATTTAAAAAAACCACAACCAACCTTGTCATATATATATATATATATATATATAGGTACTGAGGATTGAACCCAGGGATGCTCAACCACTGAGCCACATCCCCAGCCTTTTTTTTTAAATATCTATTTTTTTGATTATAAGTGGACACGATACCTTTATTTTATTTCCATGTGGTGCTGAGGATCGAACCCAGTGCCTCACACATTGCTAGGCGAGGCGCTCTACCTCTGAGCCCCAGTCCCCCAGCCTTTTTAAAAACTATTTTATTTACAGACAGGGTCTCACTGAGTTGCTAAGTGGCTGAGGCTGGCTTTGAACTCGCAATCCTCCTGCCTCAGCCTCCCGAGCTGCTGGGATTGAGACAGGTGCCACTGTGCCCAACTCGTGATCCCATTTTTCATCCGTTCCTGTGGAAAAACCCCAAAGTGCTCAACAGCTCGTGCAGCTGGGGGTGCAGATGGAGCACACAGGCCTCCCCCAGGGCTAGTGGGAGGTGCCACCAGTCCTCTGGCCCCAGAGCTCCCCCTCCAGCAATCTGCACAGAAGGTGACCCCAGCCGGGGGCAGTGACACAGTGCCTGACACAGTGCTGAGCGCTGGGCAAGGCTGCTGATAACAGAAGACTGGAGGCCACTGTCCTTCAGCAGGGCCGGCCGGTCAGCTGACCCCGCGAACAAGGAAGAGCCAAGCAGGAAGAGCTGCTCCAGGCAGAGGCGTTCCTCCTGCACCGCCTGGAAACTCCAGAACAGCGTTGGGGACACCCACCCTGTGTGCCCTGCAAGGCTCTATAGGACAGGTGTGCAACACCCCGGAGACACAGGAGATGGCGACGGGCTGCAGGGTGGGGACCAAGGACACCCACTCCCAGGCAGCAAACCCGTCTCGGCCCTCCCCGGCCCTCCCTCCCTCCCTACCTGGTGCATCCTTCCTGGCCCTGGTGAAAGTGATGTCACCACAGCCCTAGGTCCCATGACTGGGTCTTATGTCCCTACCCAGCACCTGGCCTGGGTACCTCCCTGTTTGCAGAGTGATTAGAGCTTCTAATTACAGCTGGCCTTCCGGGTCCTAACTGGGTTCCACATCCGCAGAGCCAACCAACCGAGAATTGAAAATATTTGGGAAGAAAAAAAAAATCGGTACTCAATGTGTTCAGGCTTTTTTGGTCAATTATTCCCAAAACAATGCAGCATAAAGCTATTTACCTCGATTTTGCATTGATTACCTATTATAATCACCTTCATTATTAGCGATCTAGAGCTGATTTAGGGCAGACGGGAGGTGTGTGTAGGTTATATATAAATACTTTGTCATTTTACTTAGTTATTTTTTCCAGGGTGCCCTAACACTCAGCCACATCCCCAGTCCTTCTTTATATTTTATTTAGAGACAGGGTCTCACTGAGTTACTTAGGACCTTGCTAAGTTGCTGAGGCTGGCTTTGAACCTGCGATCCTCCTGCCTCAGCCTCCAGAGCCCCTAGTTCTTTTTACTTTCTATTCTGAGACAGGGTCTCACTAAGCTGCCCAGGCTAGCCTTGAACTTGCCACCCTCCTGCCCCAGCCTCCAGAGTAGCTGGGATTCCAGGCGTGAGCCCCCACACAGGGCCACGCCATTTTATATAAGGGACTTGAGTGCCAATGGCCTTGGGTACCTGAGGGGTCCTGGAACCCACCCCCTGGGGATACGGGGGAACGCTCTATCTGCTAGAAGGAGCGCGTTCTACCATTCCCACTACAGGCAGCACCCCAAATCTGCACTGCAGCACCCCATTTATCAACACAAAGCTCTTTTCCTCATGCTTTGTGTCACTGGCCATTTTCACCTCCCGGGCCACCAGGGATGTGGGAGCCCATGTGGGGAGCAGTGAGCCAACAGGGAGGCAGGGAAGGACCACCAAGGGGAAACTGGGTCAGTAGTAACAGCGCTGGAGGCCCAGGGCAGAGGAGGCAGGGAGCCCCCAGGGCGGAAGCTCAGAGGTGGCACACCAGTCCTCTCGGGCCAGAAGCCTTGGGAGACCCCGAGAAGGATTCGAGTCTAATCCAAGAACCAGCAGCTTAAGAGCAACTTGAAACCACCCCCCAAAAAAGCACTCAGCTCCTGCCAAGAAGGGGAGCTCAGAGCCTAAAAATAAGCCTCCAAACCCAGAACACCCAGAGAAACCACCCACAGCAAAGCCGCCAGCAGCTCGGCAGCGTAAACACACATCGAGGCTGGGCCACGGCTGGGTGCCGGTGCCCTCCAGAAGTGCTCAGCACTGGGCGCCCAGTCCCACCACCTGCCAGACCACGGACCCCGCAAACACTACCCAAAGCCTCTGACCTTCTGAGACCAGCCCACATTTCTCTCTGGAGACAGACAGACAGACAGAGAGATGGAGAGAGACGCAGGGAGGGAGGAGGAGGAAGAGCAGCTGGGTCTGCATTTTGTGGTCTGTCCCATCCCTGGCTCCTCAGCATCCAGCCAGGGGCCAGGGGCCGCCCCACCCCAACCTGCTCTACAAAGCCTCAGAGGACTTGGACCCCAACAGAACCAAGGGATAGAGGTTCCATGGACAGTGTGAGCCACAGCGTCGGGCTCAGAAGAGATCGAGATCCGGGCCTCTCTGACCGCCCCCTGCCTGCGGGCTCCCTGGAACCCAGGGAGAGGCTCTGTCTGCCTGGGGTCTGCAGAACCGCTCAGCGTCCCGGGACCCCTCCCCAGGAACCTCTCCATCCAGGAGACGGCATCACGGGAAGTGGACCAAAGGTCAACACCACAGGCAGAAGGGCTTTGTCACAGGCTGTCACCTGCTCTTCAGGCCCACTAGCTCCCCAAAATCACTCCCCCTAAGCGGCCACTGCCCCTGCCCGAGGTGGCACAAGTTTCTAGATCTCCGAGGGCTGCTGGGACCCTCACGGTGCTCATCCTAAGCCTACAGACTGTTCCCTGGGCTCTGCCTGATGCTGGAGGCATCGACCCTGGACCACGTCCTGCCTCCTGTGTGGGAGGTCAGCAGGCCAGGGAGTCTGCGCCCAGCAGGAACATCTGCTGACTTCCACAGCTGGGCCAAATTCCACGTGACCACGGGCAGTCCGCTGGGGCAGCTTGGAAAACGATGGAAAAGAGCTTTGCCCTCAGCAAGACTTAAGGACCTGCGAGACCAGGAGGGGGACAAGGAGATGGGAGGCAGGGGGAAGGGGGGGCAGGAGGACCGGGAGGGGGCAGGAGGATGGGGAGGAGGACAAGGAGATGGGGGGCGGGGGGAAGGGGGGAGGCAGGAGGACCTGGAGGGGGCAGGGGGACCGGGAGGGGGCAGGGGGACCGGGAGGGGGGAGGGGGCAGGAGGACTGGGAGGGGGCAGGAGGACCGGGAGGGGGCAGGAGGACGGGGAGGAGGACAAGGAGATGGGGGGCGGGGGGAAGGGGGGGGCAGGAGGACCTGGAGGGGGCAGGGGGACTGGGAGAGGGCAGGAGGACCAGGAGGGGGGCAGGAGGATTGGGAGGGGGGCAGGAGGATTGGGGGGGCAGGAGGATTGGTGGGGGGGGCAGGAGGACCGGGAGGAGGACGAGGAGATGGGGACGGGGGGGGGGGAGGAGGACCTGGAGGGGGGCAGGGGGACCGGGAGGGGCAGGCCCCGCCCACTGGCCTCAGGAGGCCCCGCCCACGAGGCTCTGACGGCTTCCCTTCCCTTGTGACCAGGTCCCCCCCCACGACCCCTGGGAAGGGCCGCACTGGGTGTGCGCGCGCGGCTGGACCCCGGGCCTGGGGAAGTCGTGCACACGGGACAGAGCGGGCTCCAGGTGCCCCGCGACGTCCACACCCCACGTGCTCAGGGCTATAGGGGTTGAGCTCAGGGGACGCGTGTGAGCAGGCACAAGGCCCTGGGTTCAAGGCCCAGCACAGGAAAGGACAGTGTCCGCAGGGCGCAGCGGCCGGTCTCCCAGCAGCTCTGCAGGCAGGAGGGTCAGGAGTTCAAAGCCAGCCTCAGCAACTCAAAGGAACTTGTCTCTAAATAAAATTTTTTAAAAAGTGGGTGGGGGGCTGGGCTGGGGCTGGGGCTCAGTGGTTGCGTGCCCCTGGGTTCAATCCCCAGTACAAAAAAAAGTGTCTATTTTTTAATTGAGGGGAAAACAACTCTTCCTCAAGACCAACTCTGAATCATCTGTGTGGCTAGCCCTCCAAGAGGGACCGCGATCTCTCACCAATCTCTGGTCCAGGCTGGACTAATGGCTCTTACAAGAAAATCACCTATGAAAAGGGACAGGAGGAGTCAGTCCTATGGAGAAACTGGCCAAGGCCACCTTACCCTAGTAACGAAGGCAAAGTCCCTGGTGATGCCTTGTGCACATCACTATCCTGTCCCCTCTCATGGGTGGGAAAAGAAGGGGACCTCACCTCTGTGGTCTTTATGCCCAGCACTCATCCCAGTGTCATCAGGAGAAGAAACAGAAGACAGCTGGGCACAGTGGTGCACCTGGCTCAGGAGGCCAAGTCAGGAGGATTGCAAGTTGGAGGCCAGCCTCAGCAATTTAGCAAGGGCCTATGCAACTTATCGAGATTCTGTCCCAAAATAAAAAGGGCTGGGGACATGGCTCAGTGGTAAAGCACCCCTGGGTTCAATCCCCCGGACCCAAAATAAAACAAATCATACAACCCAAATTTGAGGGACATCCCTCATCAATCCTCCCCAAACTGTCATGGTCATGAAAAACAGAGAAGAACAGAAACAGTCACGGCCACAGAAACTGGGAGACAGAATAACTGAAGGCCCTACGGTTCCCGGACAGGACTCTGGCACAGAAAAACAGAAGTGAACACTGGGAAGTGCGTGGGGCAGGAGGTCCTCTCTGTATTCACTGTACACAAGTGAAAACTATCCAGCGTTAAAACTTTGTTGCCGGGGGCTGGGAATGTGGCTCAAGCGGTAGCGCGCTCGCCTGGCATGCGTGTGGCCCGGGTTCGATCCTCAGCACCACATACAAACAAAGATGTTGTGTCCGCCGAGAACTAAAAAATAAATATTAAAAATTCTCTCTATCTCTCTCTCTCCTCTCTCACTCTCTCTTTAAAAAAAAAACAAAAAAACAAAAAAACAAAGATGTTGTGTCCACCAATAACTAAAAAAATAAATAAATAAATATTTTTTTTAAAAAAAGTTTGTTGCCGGGCGTGGCAGTGTACACCTGTGATCACAGCACACAGGAGGCTAAGGCAGGAGGACTGCGAGCTGGAGGACAGCCTCAGCAATTGAGTGAGGCCCTGTCTCAAAATAAAAAGTTAAAAGGCTGGGGGTGTGGCTTAAAGATACAGCACCCCTGGGTTGAATCTCCAGTGCCAAATAAACAAGCCAAACTGTGACTACCTCCAGGGTCACCCTTCTAAATACCGGAAACAATAAGGCGAACTGCAAGAGACTGCTCTCATCCCAAAGCATTCAAGCTCAATTAAAAATAAAGAACTTAAAGAGTGTGTGTGTGTGTGTGTGTGTGTGTGTGTGTGGTGCATGCTGAGCTCTGTGTGTGTGTCTACCAACTGAGCTCTGTCCCCTGCCCTCAGTATTTTAAAAGTATACTTTGGTTAAATGCCAAAGATTAAGTGGGGGAGGAAGGGAAGGATTCTAACTTTTGTAATAGAGGAAGTTAAAAAAGAAAGAAAGAAAGAAAAAGAAAACCCAGAATTTTAGCAAAAGGACAGGGTTTCCAAGGACCCTCCAAAGCCGGGGACATCACCCACTTCCGTTTCCCCACAAACTCTCAGTCAAAACTCCCACAAAGTCGCTGTGGCCACATGTGGGTGGTAAATGCTTCTATAAATACAGCCCCTGCTGCCTTCTAGATTTAGGTATCAGATCAACACACAGAAAGGCCAAGGCCTTCGGGGAAATAAAGCAGCTTTTTAACCACCAACTTAATCCTCTGAGATCAATTCTTCCAGAAAGAAAAAGAATGATTCAATTCCACTGGGCCCTGCTGCCCCCCCAGCCCCAGAAAAGAAACCCCGGGGCAGAGTCCATGAATATGCAGATGGCAGGCATGACCCCAGGAGAGGGAGGCCCTGGGCAAAAGGAAGACACCCCCAGGCAAGCGGTCAGCACTCAGAAAACAGCCTCGTTTGTAAACAAGGAGGAAGACAGCCGGGAGGCCACCAAGGCCTGGTCTTTCAGAATCCTTCAGGGAGAAGCAAGTTCCTACAACAATGTGAGCAGCTGGATCCCGGCTAGGATGAACCCTGGGCATCTCCACGTTGTGCACGGCAAAATCAAATAGGGTTCAAATTCTCCAGCCCAGGGCCACTGGCTGGTGATTTGAAAACCACAGATTTCTGCCATGGAATTCAACCTGCGTCTGGTTCCAGGGACGTCCAGGGAGTGAAAGACACTGACCCTGAAGGAGGAGGAGGAGGAGGAAGGACCCACACAAAGGGGAAATGGGCTTCCCGTCTTCTCTGGGGAAGGGAGAAAGAAACTGCTTATCTGACCCTAAACAGATTCAAATTCAGTATCGATGGTAAAAACATGGACCTCACAGTGAAATCCTTCAGAGAATTCTGAATTCCCTGCCTTTCTGCAGGGCCATACGTCCCCCGTCAAAGATAAAGTTACCACAAGCTTAAAGCCAGGCTCAAGCGTGGCCGAACTACAAATTACCCTGATTTGTGGAATGGAAACCAGGGCCACGGAGCTGCTCCTACAGTCAGAGTGGGCCGCTTCCCTCTGGATTCCTGGTGAAACCACATCCCCCCTTTGCACGTAAATAATGGCTTCGGATGAAACATGAGTCAGCCTGCAGCAGTACCGACCCTACATACCCTGGTGACAGTTAAGTGGAAAAGAAGCACAGAGACAAAAGGCAGAAGCCACCCAATGAGGGAGCAGTGCCGTCTCATGCACGTGGTGAGAGTAGGCTTGAGTTTCTTCTGTACCTTCCACACTTTGGGAAATATTTCTGAATTGTTCCCACCAGGGCTTGAGCATGCCAGAGTCATCTTCTACCACTGAGCTACTTCCCCGGCCTTTCTCATTTTCTTTTGAGACAAGGTCTCCCAAAGTTGCCCAGGCCGTGAACTTGCCCACCTCCTGCCTCAGCCTCCTGAGTTTTAAATGTGTTTTTTCTTTTTTTTAAATATTGGTACATGAAGCCCGGGGCCTGGAATGGTGGCACATGCCTGTAATTCCAGGGTCTCAGGAAGCTGAAACAGGAAGATTGCCAGTTTAAGGCCAGCCTGGGCAACTTGGAAGACCCTGTCTCAAAATAAAAAGGGCTGGGGGTGCAGCTCAGTGGTAGAGCACACCTGGGTTTAATCTGCACTACCACCAAAAAAAAAAAAAAAAAAAAAAAAAAAAAAAACTAGGAATGATCTTGATCTTGCTGGGTTCAACGTTAAGACCTAAGAGGGTCAACATGAAGCTGTCTACCCAAGAACACTCTCAATTCTAAGGCTCCTGGAGCTAAATAGCTTGAATTCTCATCATGATTTTCCCTGAAGCCTCAGGCTCTGGATCCTAATGAATGAACTCCCCCAGGGACAGTGAGCAGAGAACTGTCACATCACCCAGACACTATCTCTAGCACCCCTCCCCTTAAACCTGCTGGGCCACAGAAGGTGTGGCACACAGACAGGCTGTGGACTTTGGCCTGAAGGACAGGGGAGGGGCCTGCAGCAGTCTCTCCCCTCCAGGCCCAGTGTCCAGTCCTCCTTTCTCAGCTCCCCCCACACCAGGCAGGTCCCCAAGGTGGGTCAGGGAAACCAGACCCCTCCCCCAAAGCCAGCCACCCTACGACCTAGGACACCACTCTCACCTTCCCAACCTGCAAAGAGCTGGCCAGAGAGGAACACGGCCTCCCCTGTCTGCCAAGAGATGCTAGGACCCCCTGTCCAGTCATGTTCCTATCCATCTTTCCTCAAATATAAGCACAAAACCGGACAGTCATCCCTGGGCCTTTGGTTCTGGACTTCAGAAGCCTCCTGTCACATAAGTTTTGATCCATGAACCTGTGATGCTTTCTCTAACTTGTCTTCTGTCCCCTTAGGATGGGGAGGCCGAAGCCCAAAGCAATTAGACAGAATTCTTCTACTGAAGGGACCTGCAGCCAAGGGTCATCTTCATTAGCTCCAAAGATGCTGTGGCCCCTGCCCAGTGTCACTCAATGCCAGCTCAAATAATAAAATGAAATTATGACGACCCAGCAAAGTGCCACTTGACCTCAAATAACCATTCTGCAGCAAGTAAAGACCCACGGGTGGCCAACGGACTCCGGAAACATCAAAAACCCACACGGGCTCAAGAAGCAGGGCTAAGGACATATGTCTACCTGAGACCACCTGGGTACCTTCGTGGCAGTCATAGCAAAACCAAACACAGGGCAGATCACAGTGCCAGGACTCTCAGGACTCCTCTTAGGGGTCCCTTTCTCTGCACCCCCACTGGGGCTTGGGGGAAAACTCTTCTTCAGGGAGAATCTGAAGTCCCCGAGAAGCAGCAGCCCAATTTCAAAGAAGCATTACTCCTTCCTCGGGCAGCAAGGATTGGATTATCGGAAGCAGAGCAAGCGCTGTCCATCTTGAAAATTAATTTAGCCTGGAAATGGCTCCCAGCTCCCTCCTCTGTGAGGGTTCCCCTTTTACTGTCCTTGACCCTGGGCTGGTCAGCAGCTCCTCTGCAGCTTTGCTGAGACTCTTCTGCTTGTTTGAACCAAGTGCCCATAGGTTCAGACCTACCAGGAAGAAACCTCCCTCCTCCCCCTCCTCTCCTCGAGCCCTGGATCTTCAGTGCACTCCTACCTTCCATCCCTGGCCTGAGCCTTCAGGACCAGGAACCACCCAGGAGCACTGTGCACCAAGCACTTTTTACTTCCCCACGACCAGCTCAGGAAAGCCACAAGAGGAAGAACAAAGGGAAATGTGTTTGCCAACAACAGGGAATTACTTCAATCTAGTGTCTTAGAGACTTAAGAAATTGATCCTACATCTTAGATCAATCACTGAGTCACTTAATCCACGAAAACATTACAACAAGGACACTTTTTCAAATGTGAATGAAAGCATCCATTATTAATGCCTTCAAGTAGCAGGAAAGAGAAAGATGGGCCTCTCCCCAGGTGAGCTACAATAAATGTTTCTTAGAGACTTGGGTCCACATTTAGGTGACAGGCCAAGGGGTGGCACTGCCTGACAGGTAAGGCAATCAGATGCCCTCTGGATCCTGATCCAACCTGATAAAACCCACACTGGCGTGGTTCCACATACCACCTTGTGCAGGCACGGGGTGGGTCCTGTTTTTAAAACACCACTCTGAGAAGGCTGGGTCGAGGGTGGAGGGCAGGGGAGGTGCCGGGCTGGCCTTCATGCAAATCGTCATCTTACTGTAAAGGACCCCACCTGGGTTCCAGGAAGCCTTGAAGGAGCTCCAACTCCCCACCAAGGGGAAGGATGTACCCCCCTGTGGGCAGCTTCCAGAAAGTGGATTTCCCAACGACGACAGCTTGATCCCACAGTCAATGACATCAGCTCCATTATCCGGAAAAATGAGGAAGCAGAGGACCAGCACAGGTCCACCGGCTGACCCCATGGCCTCCTCCCTGACCCCGAGGAGCTGCGAGGAGAACGCAAACTGCACAGATCCACGCTGACCCGGAAACCCGAGGGAGGACACTGGTACCTCCGTGCCCCTCCGGCCCACCAGCCTCTACCCCTGGGCGGTGGGCGGCGCTGGGCGCGTGGGGATGGCCCCGGCGCTCACCGAGTGCCCGCGGCCCGGCCAGGAGGGGTCCCGGGAGCGCCGCCCTCGGAGGCCCGCCCCGCAGTCCGGGCGTGGGAACTGGCCGGCTCGCGGCTGTCCCCTCCGAGGCCCCGGAGAACGCAGCTCGGGTCGCGCCGACGGCCGGTCGCGCCTTTTCCCGGGGGGCCCGGGGCTTCCTCTCGGGAGAGGGGCGCGGGGCCGGCCGGCGCGCTCCGGGCCCAGGGCCCCCACCCAACTCGGGGCACCCCGGGCCGTGGCGGGGGAGCCGGACCCCGCGCGGCCGACCCCCGCGTCCCCCACCGGCTCGATCCCACACGCGCCCCGCGACCCTCGGGCAGCCGGCCACCGACGGCGCCGCGCCCCGGGGCTCCTGGCAGGTGCGGCCGCCGCGGGGCCCCGCTCCCGCCCGCTGCCCCCGCGCCCGGCTCCCGCCCGCGCCCGGCTCCCCCGCGCGCCGCACTCACCGCCTGCACCGCCGAGGAGCCGGGAGGTCTGAGGTGGCGCGCGGTCGGCCGCGAGGAGGGCGCGCGGGAGGAGGGCGGGGCGGGGCGGGGCCTGCCGCGGGCGGGGCCTGATGTGGGCGGGGGCTGTTGTGGGCGGACCCTGATGTGGGCGGGTCCTGGTGTGGGCGGGGCGGGGCGGGGCCTGCAGTGGGCGGGGCCTGCCGTGGGCTGGGCCTGCCGTGGGCGGGGCCTGTTGTGGGCGGGCCCTGATGTGGGCGGGTCCTGGTGTGGGCGGGGCTGGGGCGGGGCTAGGGGCTCGCCGGCTTCCGGCTCCTCCCGCCTCCGCGCGCCGCCTGGAGCCGCCCCGCCAGGGTCCCTGTCGCACAGCTGCGGCGCGGGTGGGCCCTGGCACCCATCGCCTCACCTACACGCTCCCCGCACCCCTGTCCGCACCTGGGGACTAGGCGGAAGCCACAGGCCCTTCCCGGAGCCCTCCGATAGCTCACCGCTCTGGCGACCCCCCAGGTCACGGCCAGTCCCTCTGGCACGCCTGGAACCCCCCCCCCCCCCGTTGCACCCCAGATGCCCTCGCGCGGACCTCCGAGACCCCCGCTCGCGGGTCCTGGTTCTCCCGCGTCCGATTCTGCCCCGGCGCGAGTCCCCACCCTGTGCCCCTGACCCCCGGCCCCCGCTGGCCTCCTGCAGACCTCGCGGAGCCCCCAGTCCCAGGCCGCGACCCGCGCCGCCCTCCCCGCCCACAGCTCGGTTCCGTAAAGAGCCCTGCGCCTCGGGCAGGCTGCCTCTGGGCTCGGCTCCCCGTCTGGAAAGTGACTGCGCCCATGAGGGTACCTTGGGCCCAGAGGGTCCAGTGACCTTCTGTGAGGGGCCGGGTGGGGCTCCATGGCCTGGATCCAGCCCAGCAGGGGAGGAGGGGCCTCGCTTCTTTGTGGCCGGTGACCACAGAGTCCCTTCTCAGTCCCTCACTGAAAACCCTGGAAGTCAGTGACCCCTGCCTCAGCGTCGGCCCCCGTGGGTACCCCCGCAGTGGGCTCCCGTCTTCCCACCCCAGAGAGGCCCCCAGTGACACTCAGCGGACGGAGAGGAAAGCGGCGTCCTAAGGGAAGGCAGAGCACGAGCCCTGTCCTGGTTGAGAAGAGGGGAAGTCCACGCACACCCGGAGATGCAGAAAAAAGCGCCAACTTGCTCAAGAATCCTACAAATAGTGGTCTCCAAGTGATGGAATCAGGGATTTCCCCCCTGGTTTCTTATGTTTCATGCACAAACACAGATTGCTAGTTTAAAAAACTGATTTTCAAAAAAGGAATCCAGTTGCCAGAAGCAGCCTCCAGGTCTGGGTTACCCATTTACAACCAAATCTGGAAACTAGGGTTTCCAAACAGCTTTCCATTTCCAAAACATGCCCCCCACACATGGCACAATCCCTTCTCAGCAGACTCAGGCGGCAGACTTTTGCGGAAGACGGGGAGACCCAGCCAGCAGGACAGAGGCTTGCTGCGGTGGTGCAGGTCCACCCTGTCCCCAGACCCGGTCCTGGCCCTTCCCAAAGGCTTTGCTTCTGCTGCTGCCAAATTGGAGCTGAAACGGGGCAGAGGGAGACCTCAGGTAGGGCTGCCGCCTACAGGGCACCAGGTAAATTCGAATTTCAGATAAACGATTGCTTAATGAAACACACCCTCAATGAGCAGAACCATAATGTGTCCCCAGTGTGCTTGCCTGGGACAGTCTTAAACTTAACATTTGCTTCTGGTTTATCTGAAGCCCACGGGGAACCGGGCGCCCCATGCTTATTCCCAGGACTGCCTGAGACCTGCATCCGACCAAGGGAGGAGGTCTAAGACGCAGGCAGTGGGCCACAGACAAGGGCCCAGCTGGAGGCCCAGGGGAGCCGGGAGGAATGGGAGACCCTCCCTGAATTGGCTAAGCCTCCATCTTCACCTGGCCCAGGAGAAACAGCCCAGGCAGACGTGGGCTGAGCCTGTCCTGGCCTGCCCAGAGTGAGCCCCATTAGCCGCTGTTCTCCAGATGGGGTGCTGACCCCTGAATGCTGAGTCCAGTGGTCCTTCTGCAGGCCTCAGGGGTCAAGTGCAGGCGGGCATGTTGCTGGCTGGCTTTGTGGTACTGGGGCTTGAACCCAGGGCTGCTCTACCACTGAAGTGCATCCCCAGCCCATTTTTATTTTTATATTTTGAGACAGGGTCTCGCTGAGTTGCCCAGGCTGGCCTTGAACTTGCAATCCCCCTGCCTCAGTCTCCCAAGTAGCTGCCAGTGCAGGCCTGGGCCGCGGTACCTGGCTACAGGCCTGTTTCTGCTGAACACAACCTACCCAGCAAGGGTTGACAGCGGGCCCCCAGGAGAGGAAGAGGATCGGAGGTGCTGAGTGGTGAAAAACACAAGCTGTAGCCCGACTGGTGCTGGCCCTGGAATATAGCAGCACTTTTCCACCATAAACTCATGTTCTCCTGACAACAACCCACCAGCTGTTCAAAGGAGGCCCAGAGAAGTTAAGTAACACACCCCAAGCCACACAGCGAGGCAAATGGAGATATTTGAACCTGGTCCAGCTGATCCCTGAGACGTTTATTCCCTCTGTGACATGTCCTAGGTACTAAAACTGGGGTAGCGAGGTATGGGTCCCAATTCCCGTGAGAAGCAGCAGAGACAGACAACAAGTCAATAGTAGTGAAGACTGGGGCTGGGTGCCGCTCAATGGAAGAGCCCTTGCCCAGCGTGGGTCAGGCTGGGGTTCCATCCCCAGCACCTGTGACTTTGGGACCACAGGCTGGCTCTTTCCAACATGGCCACCTCCAGGAAACACAGGTCCCTGAGATAGAGCGGGACTTTCTTTATTCCTCTGATGTATTCCTCGACACCACTGGGGGTGGGGGACAGCGCCCACCACAGGGTCAAATTCATTTAACAAACAGCCACAGGGTCCACCAGACACTGTTCTCCCAACTGCCCTGTAGGGGAAATAGGATCAGCTCCACTTTATAGATTTGGCAGTGGAGGCCCAGAGAGGTTAAGCAAGTTGTCCAAGATCACGCAGCTAGCAGTGGGCTTGGAAACCAGACATCTGTCTCCAAGTGCATGCTCAGCCACCAGGAGCATTCTGGAGGGCCCGGACCTGTGTCTGTCAGGCCACAGACCCTCAGGATTCTTCCCTCCAACACTGTCTCTCCCAGAGCGCCGATCCTCAGAACAGGAAAAAAGCAGTTCTGGGTGAGCTGTGGAGTCCCTGCCCCCCCCTGCCTCCCCCTGCTGCCAGCTTCCCCCCGTTTTACAGCTGAGGCCCGAGAGGGGCTGGGAGCTGCCGGACCCCCCACAGCCAGAGTCGGGCAGACCCCAGATTCTGGGTTCCAGCCTCTCTGGGACATTCACCGAGGCCCCGCCGGCTCCAGGGCGCGGCCATCTCTCCCTGGACGGTAGGAAGCCGAGGCCCAGGTGAGCCCACCAGCACCCCTCCCCTGGGCCGCGAGGGACTGCCCCTCTGGGTCTTCTCCCAGGCTCGGGCGGCGGTGCCCGCGTGTGTTTCCTGGAATTCGAACCTCAACCCCAGTGTTTGTCCATCAGCCTGGAGACGGGCACCAGCTGCCCGCACAGTTCAAGGCCAGTTTGGGTCCCCAAGGCCTGGTGGAGAAGGTCGCCTGCGATGCCCAGCCCCCCGAGGGCTGGGCAGCTGGGGGCATGATCGCGGCGATTCCAGAAGGTGGTCTAAGAAGTGGCCGTGACATGGGCACTGGAAGTCCCCTCCGGTGGCAGGACTCCGGCCGGGGGTGAGAGAGCTCGGAGGGCAGCGGGCGCCTGGCCTGGCAGCCGGGCCTCAGCCCTCATTCACGGCTCTTCCCGAGCCTGTGGCCCCGGGCTCTGAGCTCGGCTGGCGCAGAGCGGGAAGGCCGCCAGGCCTCCGGGATCTCAGGCGTTGGGTTTCTGTTGGGCTCTGCCCTGGGGGGGCGCAGTCTGGGGCTGGGGCTGTGGCCTGAGCGGCCGCCCGCCCTTTTCATTTTATTGTGGAGTCGTTCTCATTAAGTAGATGAGGCTGGCCTCCAACTGGCGATGCCTCTGCCTTCAGCCTCCCTAATAGCTGGGGCTACAGGCGTGCCCCCCCCTCTTGGCCAGTTCCTCCGTCTTCATGATGATCGAAGCCAGCCACTCGGGAGGCTGAGGCAGGAGGATTGCAAGTTCCAGGCCGGCCTCAGCAACTTAGCAGGGCCCTGAGCAACGTAGTGAGGCCCGTCTCAAAATAAAGCCAAACGGGGCTGGGGGTGGGGCTCGGCGGGCAGCCCCCGGTTCCTCTCCAGGGCTCCGCGGCACCCAGAAAGAAGGAAGGAGGGAGTCTGCGTGGAGGGTCCCCTTCCCCAGAGCCCTCAAGTGACAAAGCAGGAAGAGAAAGGAGGAGTGACATCTCCAAAGCCCTCCTAGACCTGCCCCAGACCCTCGGCAGGCGGAGAAAGAGGACAGAAAAGGACAGCCCAGGGCGGCGGGTCATGGGCACTTCTGACCTGGGGACCCACCGGCTGAAGGAGGAGCAGGCGGAACCTCCCGGAAGCCTGCTCAGGAGGAAGAGCCCCTGGTGGCTGGGCCAGGGACACGGCCAGGGCCCAGTGACCCGGAGTGAGGCAGAGGCTCTCAGGTCCAAGGGCACCTGGGCAGTGAGCAAGGAACCTGTCTCACGATACGGTAAGACGTGCCGGGGACAGTCGGTGGGGCCAGTCGTGGGGCGCGTCCCCGGTTCCGTCCCTGGCGCCCCCCCACACACACACACACAAGGAACGTGGAAGGAACCGCTCGGGTCCCGCCTGCTCAGGCTGGGAGCGCCACGGAAGGTGGCCCTGAAGACCTTGATGCGAAGCCGAGTTCCAGAAGAGAAAAGGGGCTGCAGCCAGGTCCCGCAGGTCCCCTGCAGGGCACAAGGTCCCCTCTGTGTGATGAAATGGAACGGAAGGGGACGGGTGGACGGAGCGCCCAGGCGGCCCAGTGCTAAGGTCTCCATCTGACCCCGGCTGCTGGCCCATCCAGCCTCCAGGTGGGGTCCCGGACAGGCCAGGGGTGCCCTACCGCTGAGCCACACCCGACAGGGTCCCACCGAGGGGCCCAGGCCTGGAACGCGGGTCCTCTGCCTCAGCCTGCTGGGTGCCTTGGGGTGACAGGCGGCCACCGTGCCCAGGACACATTCACTTTTCACTGTACCCTGTAGCTACAAAGAGGAGGAAAAAGGTCTTTTTTTCTTTTTCTTTTCTTTCTTTTTTTTTTTGGTGGGGGGACGTTTGAAGTGGAAAATATCTAAAAGAAAAAAAGACGGCAGACGACCAAGGCGCTCGCGGGAGAGGAGGAGGGGCGCGGGATTTCAGTTTACACGATTCTGTGATGTTTGGTTCTGAACCACGAGTGTGTATGGCTTTTGCAATAAAATAAAGAACTTTTTAAAGACTTGGAGGATAAATAAACACCCGGCCTCAGTCCCGGGAAGGGGCTGTGCTGTGGGAGCTGCCAACAGGCTTTTGATTTGAAAAAGACCAACTCCCTGCCCGGGCTCTGCCTCCCAGTGCCGCTCCCTCCCGTCCTTCTTCCCACTTCCTTCTCTTTGCTCCAGACCCACAGATCACCCCGAGTGGAAATGCACCTTCAGGCTTCAGTCTGGAAAACGAGGTCCAGAGGAGCCCCGACTGGGAGGACCCTGGGGACACAGCAGCAGGACAGCCTGGGGTCACGGAGTCCTTGGCCTTCACTCCCCCCTTGGGTGTCAGCACGTGGGCTCAGCACTGTCCCTGAGTGTGTCCCTGTGGACAAAGGTTGTCCCCTTTCTGGAATCCGCTCCGACCCCGCCGACGCGCCCAGAGACCTGGTGTCCTGCTGTAGAGGCCACAGGAGGTCCCTCTGGACAGGGCCTCCCCGGTTCCCGTTTGAGGGTCATTTCCCTCGGGCCAGTTCCCAGAAGTCTGTCTGCTGAGGAGACCAGCAGAGGCCAGGCGACCTCCAGGAGGGAAGGCTCAGCCAGCCAAGGACTTGCCCAGGCCCCGGCAGAGGTCAGCGCCACCGCGTCCCCCTGGTGGGAAGGGAGACATGGAGGGAGGGAGGAGGAGAGGGACTTCCCCTCCGCCCCAGGAATCAGGCCTGAGCACAAGGGTGGTCCGGGGACCGTCCCCCGAAGGGGCTCGCCCCTGCACCCGGGACCCTGGAGCCAGGCCCTCGGTGGCCCAGCCAGGCTGCAGGGTGGCGCGTTCTCCTGGGAACTAACTGCCCAGGAGGACGGGGCCCACGGTGCTGTTGGGGACACAGCTCAGCGTGGGTGACCTCAGGGACACCCAGGGGACCACTCCCCCCGTGAGAGGGAAAGGAACCTGGGTGGGCACTGTGGGGGTCCTGAACCCCACCACAGCCAGGCTCCAGGACAGCCTGGGCCACTTAGTGAGACCCGGGGTCTCCAGACGTTGCCGAATGTCCCTGGCTCCTGGAGGCAGGACGGGGTGGTTCATGACGGTGCCAGGGCGTGGCCCAGCCGCACAGCTGTCGGAGTTGGCCCAACAGATAGTGGCAGTCCGCCAGGTGCCGGCCCCTCCACCCGCGGCACCCTGGGGGGAAGTGAGACACGCAGCTAGACTCCCACATCACAGGCGAGGGCACAGGGTTCAGAGAGGCTGAGCAGTGGCCCTACACCACACAGCAATCCTGAGGACAGAGCACGGGAGGCCGGCGCAGCCTGAGCACCTCGTTCTCCACGGCAGAGAAGAACTTTAGCCCAGAGGAAGGGGGCAGGGGCTCGGGCTGGAAGGACAAGAGGGGTTCTAAGGGGGAGGCGAAGGAGGGGGTCCCCAGGCCCGGAAATACCAGCCGAGTGGGCCTGGAGGCGGGAATCTGAGTGGCTGGCTTAAGAGGGGGGACAGAGAGGACCCAGGAAACCGGCTCGTGGGGGCCGTGGCAGCGCGTCCACCAGGGCGGGCGGAGACACCCAGCGTCCATCCTCCACCCGCAGATGGGAGACACCCTGTCTACCAGCACGAGGTGCCGTGGGGCGTGAGCGGGGGCGGACACAGGCCACCTCGGCCAGAACCTGGAGCTCCAGGCCCGGAGGCCACAGGTGACCGTCGGCCATGTGGGTACAAAAGGAGGCTCCGGTCAGGCAAACCCGCAGAGCGGGGCAGGAGGCAGGCCGGGGGCTGCAGGGAGAGGGCCGTCTGCAAGACCGGGCAGCTGTGCTGGGACCCACCGCGGGCGCCTGCGGTCCAGGTCCAGGTGCTGAAGGCCCAGGGTGGACAGCGTGGTCTGGGAGTCACAGCTCAGTTTAGCCATCGGGGAAGAAGGACTCTGGAGGCAGAGAAGGGGTCCCTGCCACTCCCTGCCCCACCACGGGGACCCTCTGTCTCAATTTCCTTCTCTGCAAAATGGCGACACCAGGTGTCCCTGCCTGCTCGGGCCACAGGGTGGGTGGAGGGGGGTGCCCGGTGCTGCCCGCGCTCTCTGCCCTGCCCACCTTGGTCCTGGAACGGGAGATTCCCCGAAATCTGAAAGGTCAGGGCTCTCCTGGCCTGGGAAGGAAAACCCCAGCTGTCCCCTGGCCCCAGCGCTGGACGCAGGAGTCCCGTCCTGTCTTCTGTCCCAGGCCTGGGTCCCAGCCGGCATTTCCAGTTTCCAGACACCAGATGACCCCAATGATCTGCAAAGGCGTCCCCATGGCCACCGACACCCGGGGCCCTGGATCCATGTCACCTCCCTGAGTCCCCACTGCCCCATGTGGATCTGGGGACCTCAGGAGAAGGTGGCAGTTACCCTGCAAAATAACCCAGCCCACAGGACGCGGTAGCAGGGGACCCCACAAAGAAGCAAGTGTGCGAGTGGCTGTCCCCACACAATGGCCCCTCAGAAACCTGTGCCCGGGAAGCAGAGGACCTCTGTCAGCTCGGCCCAAGAAAGGGGCCTGTGTTCTGCAGGACCTGCCGCCGCCGGCCAGCAGCGCGGATTACCCGGGGGGGTCGGGAGAGGACGTGCTGGACGGGTGGGCAGGCAGGAAATCTTCACTCCGGCTCCTCCTGCCCCAGCCGGCTGCCGGGCCCCCCGACTGGGCCCCCCGACGTCGGGCGCCCAGGATCAAAGCCCCTCTGTGCAAGGTGCCCGGCCTCCCAGGGCCTCCCTGGAGGTGAGGACCTCCAGGGCGTCCTGGGCGGCCCAGCGGGAGGGGCTGGGCAGCCTGTGACCCCAGCGGCTCGGGAGGTGGAGGCAGGAGGACCGCGAGTTCAAAGCCAGCCTCAGTGACTTGAAAGCGACTCAGTGAGACCCTGTCTCTAAATAAAATACAAAAATTGGGCTGGGGATGTGGCTCAGTGGTGGAGCACCCCTGAGTTCAATCCCTAGTACCAAAAAAAAAAAAAAAAAAAAAAAAACCCAAATCTACAAGTGGGAACAGCACGTCATGTCGGGTTGCCCTGGTTGTGCACTTGCGTAACTCCAGAGGCCGCGCTTGGCAAATCTGGAGTCCCGCTGCGTAGGAGCTCTACTCCCATTCACGATGGCCCATAATGCAGCAGAAAGGGCACCGGGTGGCTCGTGTGGCCAGGGCCACTCTTGGACGAGGCTGGGAGAATCAATCTGTCTGTGGAGGACAGAAACCAGATCCGACCACAAATGGACACAGTTGAAATACTCCTCCGCCTGCTCCGCACCCGGAGCTGGCCGACCCGTGGGCGTCCGGGAGGAGGGGCTCTAGCCCGGGGCCACCGGCCTCCGGCCCATGCAGCCCGAGGGTCAGCGGAGTGGGCGCCAGGGCTGGCCGCGCTGTGATTGGCTGGCGCCGCCCCGCCCCGGAGGCCACGCCCAGGACCCCCCCACCGTCGCCGGGGAGTGGCCCGGGGACTGGAGCCGGGTCCGCCCCTCGTGGGGCCGTGCCCTGTCCCGGAGTCAGTGGGACCCCGCATCCGCGCGTCCCCGTGGCTTCCTGCCAGCCCAGCCCCGCAGGGACACGGACTCGGCGCTGCCCACACCTTCTGGGGCAAGGCCACTCCTGTGAGTCACGTCAGGTGACTTTCCAGGCGCCGGCGACCTGGAGGGCGTGGTCCTCCCCTCCCTGGGCCTCTGGAGGCCGGTAGGGGACGAGGAAGGAAGGGCTGGGACCAGTTTCCATGGGAGCCTCAGGGGCCTCTCTGGGGACACCTGTGTTTAGAGGAACCTGCGGCCTGTGGCCAGGCGGGGGAGGGGCCTGGCGGAAAGTCACCGTCCTGCCCAGTCCTGCCCTGCCCAGTCCGGCCCAGCTGACCCGGCCGCCCCGCCCAGCCCCGAGCCGCCCACTCCCGCTCTGCCCCACTCCTGGGAGGAGGGGACGCTTGGGGCGTGAGTCAGCCTCTCCCGGAGAGTCCACTTCAGAGCCCAACTGTGCTGGACCTGCAGCCCCGGCCTCCCCAGGCTCCCAAAGACCCCAGAGTGTCCATCTCCAGGCATGAGCTTCGTCCCTGCAGAAGGGCCTCTGTGGGCCGTGCCAAGGGCCTGGGAGCCCCTTCCCGGGGAGGGCCAGCCTGTCAGGCTCTCAACCCTAGACTGGTCCCCAGGGGATGGAAACGGTCACTTACATGGCCCCCGGGGTCACCGACCCGGGAGAGAAGCCGTACAGTGACGGTTGGAAATGGCGAGTCCAGGGCACCCTGTCCTGGTGACCTGGTGGCTCAGTCACACCTGGGTCTGGGTGCAGCTCCGCCTGCCCAGACCTGCCCCACCTCCAGGTGCCCATGAGTCCCAGCTTCCTGTCAGACCTGGCCTCCTGGCCCAGCTGATCCCCGTCGGTCGGGAGGCAGGGTCAGTCAGGAAGGGCCGGGCCGG
This sequence comes from Urocitellus parryii, assembly GCF_045843805.1. Classification (NCBI taxonomy): domain Eukaryota; kingdom Metazoa; phylum Chordata; class Mammalia; order Rodentia; family Sciuridae; genus Urocitellus; species Urocitellus parryii. The sequence goes on along the minus strand of NC_135539.1, from coordinate 669,469 downwards.
ACGCCCAGGAGGCAGGGCACTTCCACAGGTCAGCACCCGAAGTCCTCCACCCGGTCAGCGGGTCTGTGGAGGCCGCACCCCCTGGGCCCGGCGGAGCCTCACTGGTCACTGGCCATCCCTCTGCCTCCAAGGTCACCTCTTCTCGGGAACTCAGGGGACGAGCCCAGGCCATGCCTGCCCCCACGCCCTGTCAGGGACGAGAGGAAGACGGGGTGTGTGTTCAGGAGGTCACCGCAGCGCAGGCCACACACACGCACCTGGGTGCCACAGAGCCCTTCTGTCACAGCCCCAGGGAGGGGACCCAGTGCTGAGCACGGAGCCACACCCCAGCCCCTTTGTCTTTCTTTGTTGATATTCACTTCCAGGTGGACACAGGGTCTTTATTCTACTTGTACGTGTGCTGAGGATGGACCCAGGGCCTGGTGCGTGACAGGCCAGCGCTGCCTCTGAGGCGACCCCAGGCCCCTTTTTACTTTCCATCTGGAGAGGGGCCTCTGAATTGCTGAGGCTGCTGGGACCCGATCCTCCTGCCCCAGCCTCCCTAGCAGCTGGGATGACAGCTGGGCCACTGCACTTGCCACGCCCTGGCTTGGATCAGAGGCCCCTGATTTAAAAACAAACAGACAGACAGACAGAGTCCGACAGTAATGACCTGTCCCCACGGCCCCCACTGCCGGCCACTAGTGTAAGAGCGAGGCCTAGGCCCGTGAGGCCCCGGGTTGGATCCCTGCCCTGACCTAACAGCAGCAGCAGGGACTGAAGTGACACATCACCCAGACCCTGGGTCGCTACTGAGGGCTGGAAGGCCACCGCGTCCCATGTCCCCGGGAGGGAGAGGCGCCCCCTGCCGGCGCCGGTGGGCACTGCGCCCTCCTCTCGGGCTCCTGGGTCCCCCCGCGGTCCAGCCTGCGCGTGGGGGGCAGGCACTTCCTCGGAGGCTGCGGGAGGAGGACCGGCGCGGGGTGCCGTGCTGACTGTGGCTGGAGGCTGTCCCCCAGCGCGGATCCGACGGAAGGGACCAGGCCGCACGGTCCCACTTGGAAGGTGACTGGGCCCAGGGCCACTTCACTCTAGGGGACCAGAGGCACCAGTTAAGGACAAGAGGGAGTCGACCTCGGGCTCCTGCCAGGGGTGGCCAGCAGGGAGGGGCGGGGCGCTGCAGAGAAGGACCAGGTCCCTGCAGCCGCTGGACGCGCCTGTCACTGGCCCTTCTGCAGGGCCCACGAGTGGCCCGGAGCCGAGGTCCCTTGGTCCTGAGGCTGCGGGCACCATGCTGCCCCTCAGCCCCGCACATGTCCCCTGTGGATGCAGCCCAGTGTCCTGCGTGGCAGCCCTGGACACCGCGGCCCTTCCCTGCCTGCCCCCCTCCGCTCCCCCTGCACCCACGTGCCGAGGTCCAGGCTCAGGTCTGCCCCTGGGACCATGGACCCGGACACCCTCAGGGTCAGGGTGGGAAGCCAGCCCCGCTCTGGGGGACCCACGATCCTATTTTTTTTATTTTTATCCAAAGAAAACCCAGATCCAAGAGTTTCCTGTGCGACCTTCCGAATGGCAATTTCCAGCTCAAACGATATCGAGTGGCGGAAAACCGAGCAGACGGGCAGTCAGGGGCCCACTCTGGCCCCCCGCCCCCTCGTCCTCGTCGGGAGCTGTGGGTGCAGGGAGAGGCAGGGGGAGCTGTGAGCGGCCACGCAGAGGGCAGGGTGGGGGGCCTCTGGAGACGCCCCTGCAGCCTGCGGGGGAGGGCCCCCAAGTTCAGTCCCTGATACAAAAAATAATCAAGTCACGGATACAGGGTGAGCGCCCGGGAGCAAGGGTGGCGGGGAGTGCTGCCGGGCGTCACTGTGGGGCTTCTCAGGAGGCTGAGACAAGGACGCCTGGAGTCTGACGGGAGCTACCTTCGCCCTGGGCACAGGGACTCCTGGCAGCTGGAGACGGAGCCAGGAGGGCTCTACCCCGGAGCCACAACCCAGACCCCGCTGTATTTTTAATCTTGTTCAGGGTCCCACTGGGTGGCTCACAGCCTCGCTCAGTTACTGAGGCTGGCTGCAAACCTGCGATCCTCCTGCCTCAGCCTCCCGAGTCGCTGGGAGGACAGGTGCCACCGTGCCCAGTCTGTCTCCATCTCTCCATTCTGCTCTTTGTGACCGCCCGACTCCTGGCCGGCCTTTCCCTGTGGCTCAAAGGTGGCTGCCAGCAATCCTAGGTGTATCCCACGTCAGCTGAGCAATCCTGCAAAAGCCTCATGATTGAATCCCCTGGGTCCAGTCGGGTCACCTGCTGATCCTCTGACCAATCACTACAGTTAGGGACCACTGCCCACCCCTGGGGTTGGGGAAGATCAGTCCCACCGGAGTAGAAGTGGAGATGAATAGTTACTGTCCCCAGAAGGGATGCCGGAAGCTGAGCATCAAACAATCACACACACCTCCACAGCAGCGAGGGTGACAACAGCCAAGGCCCATGCTCCTAAAAGGGCAGTGGAGACAGTTGCACGGGTTGGGCACTGCACATCTCCAGGGGGTTCTGTTCACATCACTGTCACCGTAGGTTGGTGTATTTATCCAGACAAAGTTTCAGCAGGCGCCAAGGAGGGCCTTAAGGAAGGAGTGTGTCATGGACTAGAAAACTCGGTCACAGTCTTTTGCAATCCCTGCCATCAGGCGACAAGCCATTGCCTCACACCTCCACTGGGCTGCCCGGTTGGTAAGTGTGACACTGACTAGGAGGACCCAGGGGCAGTGACGCTGAAGATTCTGAGCCTGAGCCCAAGAGGCTGGGTTCCACTGTGACCCTCTGGCCATGCTGCCCAAGACGAGGAAGCCAACCGCCCCTGGAGCATCACACGCCTGCACCCCGGGACCCGAAGGCGCTCACTGTGGCCAGCTGCCACTGCCCCGAGCCTGGAGAGGGAGCCGTGGCCGCCTGCCCCAGGTCAGGTGGTCAGACACCCAGACTGAGTGTCCTGGGGACACCCCCAAACTGCCCGCACCTAAAGCCTCGCTCTCGACCTGGTTGGGGGAACTGGGTTTGAGACGGATTCTGAGGACTCCGTGCGGGTGCTGGGAGCTCCGTGGCCCAGGGAGCAGAGGAGACGGCCCCCTCCAGGCTCAGGGGCATTGGCAGCTGGCCCTCTGGCTGTGGCTACTCACCCCTCCACGGCCCACGAGCTGCGGCCCCAAGCTGCGGCCCTTGGGGAGCCTCCTCTCACCCTCCGCGGCCCTAGGAGGCAGGAAACATCGCCATCCCATTTTTTAGATGAAGAGACATGGGCACAGAGGGATTGAGTGACCTGCCTGAGGTCACACAGCGGCAGAGGGAAGACGTCAACCCAGGAGGAGACTCAGGCCTTTGGTCACTTCCTCAGGGCTCCACAGAGGGGGCTGATGGGCGGAGGTCCCAGCATCCAGGATGTGTCACTGTGAGTGGCATGGCCGCCTTCCTCATGACAAAGACCACGTTTACAGATCTGCCCAGGCCGGGATCAGGCTCCTCCCGGGGGGCTCTGGCCCCTCGAAGTCGACCCCCGAGTCCTCCCGCCAGCCTCCTCCTGTCTGTTCCATCCGCCTCGGGACCGCTGTGGACAGCCACGGGTCCTTGCCCCTCCCAGGCTCCAGGGTGACCGACCGGGCTGGCCAGTGACTGCGGCTGACCCCAGCCTCAGGGACGGCCTCAGCAGGGGCCCGGAGACCACTCCCCACATCTGGCTGGAGACCTGCACCGAGGATCTCCCGACTGGGAGCGGGGGACGGGGCCTGCAGCTTCTCAGTGCCGTCAGGTGGCATCAGGTGGCCAGGCAGTCCCGGGCCACGCCTGAGCCCTGGATCTAGCCGTGCCTGCACCCAGGACACTGCAGCCTCCAGTGACCGTCCGTTGGAGTCCATCATGGGCATGTTTCCCACCGTCCTGGTCCTGGGCTGGTCCTGGGCTGCTTCTGGGCTGCTTCTGGGCTGGTTCTGGGCTGGTTCTGGGCTGCTTCTGGGCTGGTTCTGGGCTGGTGCTGGGCTGGGGCTCGGAGTCTGCCCCAGGGAGAGCGGCCTGGCCCCTCACACCAGGCCCTGGCTGCCCCCCAGGGGCTCCCAGGTCACCTGATGAGGACAGCTGGGAAGGCTGAGGGGCAGCGGCCCCCTCTGCAGCCTCAGGACTGACGGGGGCCCCGGAGCCCGGGAAGCAGCCGTGAGGTCACGTGGGCTCAGCCCCAGCAGCGGGATCTGAGGTGGGACTGTCAGTGCCGGTGGTCTTTGGGAAAGGGGGTGTCTCCCGGGGTGGGGAAGAGCCAGGAGCCAGGAGGGGGTGGGAGGAAGGCGGTCAGCAAGGCCGCGACCCACTGGGGGAGGCTGGGCCCCATCCCAGGGCCTGCTGCGGGGGTCCCCACAGAGTGCCCCGCTGCAGGTGGGGGCTGTCCTTCCCCTGGGGCCCAGGGCAGGGGAGGGGACAGGGACACCTGTGAGGGTAGCAGCCCTTCCCTGGGTCAGTGGGGGACTGGGAAGCGCAGTGGTGGCCGCCCAGGGCTTGGGGCAGGCAGACTGTGTGAGGTCACAGGGACAAGGGGGACAGAGACAAGGTGTGGCCTGGGTCGAATGCTCCTCCTCCCAGAGCCACCTGGGAAGAGCCCAGTAAGTCCTGGCTTTGCCCGTCCAGGTGGGGAGTCCAGGTGGGGAGGTCCAGGTGGGCAGGTCCAAGTGGGGAGTCCAGGTGGGGAGTCCAGGTGGGGAGTCCAGGTGGAGAGTCCAGGTTAGGAGGCCCAGGTGGGGAGGTACAGGTGGGGAGTCCAGGTGGGGAGGTCCAGGTGGGGAGTCCAGGTGGGGAGGTCCAGGTGGGGAGTCCAGGTGGGGAGTCCAGGTGGGGAGGTCCAGGTGGGGAGTCCAGGTGGGGAGTCCAGGTGGGGAGGTCCAGGTGGGGAGGTCCAGGTGGGGAGTCCAGGTGGGGAGGTCCAGGTGGGGAGTCCAGGTGGGGAGTCCAGGTGGGGAGGTACAGGTGGGGAGGTCCAGGTGGGGAGGACCAGGTGGGGAGGACCAGGTGGGGAGGTCCCAGTGGGGAGGACCAGGTGGGCAGGACCAGGTGGGCAGGACCAGGTGGGGAGTCCAGGTGGGGAGGACCAGGTGGGGAGGACCAGGTGGGGAGGTCCAGGTGGGGAGTCCAGGTGGGGAGTCCAGGTTAGGAGGCCCAGGTGGGGAGGTCCAGGTGTCACCGGCCTGCTCCTGGGAGATAGGTGTCAGCCTCCAGGTGCAGGAGCAGGAAGGCTCTGTGTCCTCCGGCTCGCACTGGTCCTGGCAGAGGCTGACCAGGCTTCCTTGAGCCAGGGCTGGGCCCTTCTGCCCGGGGTCAGCAGGAGCAGCTGGAGGGTGGACGGAGCCGGAGCGGCCCGGGCGCCGGGGTCCTGGCTCCTCAGCGCTCCCCTGTCCAGTTACTGGACCTCTCTGTGCCTGGGTCCTCTCCTCTGCCCACTGAGACTAAGCCGACCCACGTGAAGGGAGGTGGACAGGCGGCCGAGCGGTCCGTGGAAGCTCTGGATGCCCAGCTCGCGGACAGGCGTCCGTCGGCGGCACCAGGGAGACTGCGGTCAGCGGAGGCTCGCTCAGAGGCCCCCAGTCAACGCTGACAGCAAAGAGGCGGCAGGTCTGTGCCCACGCGTGCAGAGACACACGCCCCTGTCACACACAGGCGTGCACAGACACACGTCCAGGTGTAGGAATGGAGGGGCACAGCGAGTGTGCAAAGCTCGCACACTAACCCACGAGCACGGGGCAGATGAGGCCACACACCCTGCAGCCCGAGCCAGCCCTGTGCCCCTCCCCCCACGCGGGGACAGTGGCCTTCCTGGTCCTTTGACAGGCACCTGTGTCACCTCTCAAGTTCACCGGGGCTGTTTCTGTTTATCTGACCACCAACACCTGAGGCCACCACTTCCAGAGGACAGTGGCCCTGGGCCCAGCAGCCTCTGGCCCTGTCGCTGTCTCTGGAAAACTGGGGCCTGCAGGGTCCCTGGAGCCGGGCGGAGGCAGCCAGGAGCCAGGCCCCAGACAGAAGTGGCCACCGGCGAGGGGGAGGGCTCCCCCACCTCCCAGGGCTGCAGCCCCGGCCTGACATCAGGCGACAGTGTCGCGCACGAGTTTGCTCTTCCCGCCCACATCAGCTGGGGCTGAGCACCTCAGTGGCCAAGTGCCTCCGCTGCTCCCGGCCTCCTCCGCTGCCCCTGGCCTCCTCCGCGGGAGGCAATCACCCACTGCCGGGTGCAGCACAGAGTCTGGCCACAAGGGGCGCCCAAGAGACAGGGCCAGCCATTCACGTCATGGACAGCTCCGTCACCGTCACCACCAGCTGCAGCTCGGAGCTCGTGTTCTCCGCTGTGAAAAAGAAGCAATGACATGTCGAACCCTGTAGCTTTGCTGCAAAGATTAAATGAGATAAAGGCACGTAGCAAGTGCTCAGTTCTCCCATTGTTAATGTTCTGACTTGTTTTGGCTTTTATGAGATCAGAACTGGGCAGGGGTCCTCAGAATGAGAAGATCCAGCTAGGCAGGGTGCGCACGGCTGTAATCCCAGAAGCTCAGGAGGCTGAGGCAGGAGAATCTCAAGTTTGAGGCCAATCTCAGCAATTTAGCAAGAAATAAAAAAATAAAAAGGGCTGGGGAGGTGGCTCAGTGGCTAAGGAGTCCTGGGTTCAATCCCTGACACCAAAAAATAAAAAATCAGAAGATCCACGAATTCGGATATGAAAAAATACATTTTCCCCAGTACTAGGATGGAACCCAGGGTCTTGCACACACTGCAAGCGCTGTGCCACTGAGCCACGTCTTCAGGCCCCCAAAGCCTTCATTTCATTAACCTGCAACTGAACTTTTGCGTTTAGCTTCAACTCTGATTCACGACACCCACAGCAGTGTGAGCGGGATCTGTGACTTTGTCACCAACAGAACTCACAGATATTTTTACCTCTCACAGCCTCTTTCCAGATGCACATGGGCTGCTTCCTTTGTGTGTGTGTGTGTGTGTGTGTGTGTGTGGTTGTGTTGTTTTGCATTGAAACAGATTCCCTTTAGTTATTAAAGTGCTTGTGCTGGAAGGAAACGGGTGTTGACCTCAGCAACTTTGAAATGCATAGGAATAAGCTGGGTAAGGGGAGGGGCGGATGGAAGGCGGAGGGTTAGCAGGGAGGGGGAGGGGAGGGGAGGGGTGGGGGAAGGGGAGGTCAGGGGAGGGGAGGGGGAGGGGTGGGGAAGGGGAGGGGTGGGGGAAGGGGAGGTCAGGGGGAGGGGAGGGGGAGGGGTGGGGAAGGGGAGGGGTGGGGGAAGGGGAGGTCAGGGGAGGGGAGGGGGAGGGGAGGGGAGGGGGAGGGGTGGGGAAGGGGAGGTCAGGGGAGGGGAGGGGGAGGGGTGGGGAAGGGGAGGGGTGGGGGAAGGGGAGGTCAGGGGAGGGTGGAGGAGGGAGGGGAGGGTGGGGAAGGGGAGGTCAGGGGAGGGGAGGGGGAGGGGTGGGGAAGGGGAGGGGAGGGTGGAGGAGGGGAGGGGAGGGGAGGGGTGGAGGAAGGGGAGGGGAGGGAGGGGTGGGGGAAGGGGAGGGGAGGGGAGGGGAGGGGAGGGGAGGGGTGGGGAAGGGGAGGGGAGGGGAGGGGAGGGGTGGGGGAAGGGGAGGGGAGGGGAGGGGAGGGGTGGGGAGGGGAGGGGAGGGGTGGGGGAAGGGGAGGGGAGGGGAGGGTGGGGGAAGGGGAGGGGAGGGGAGGGGTGGAGGAGGGGAGAGGAGGGGAGGGGAGGGCGGGGGAGAGGAGGGGAGGGGAAGGGGAGGGGAGGGGAGGGGAGGGGTGGGGAGGGGAGGGGAGGGGTGGGGGAAGGGGAGGGGAGGGGAGGGGTGGGGGAAGGGGAGGGGAGGGGAGGGTGGAGGAGGGGAGAGGAGGGGAGGGGAGGGCGGGGGAGAGGAGGGGTGGGGGAAGGGGAGGGGAGGGAGGGGAGGGGTGGGTGGAGGAGGGGAGAGGAGGGGTGGGGGAAGGGGAGGGGAGGGGAGGGGAGGGGTGGGTGGAGGAGGGGAGAGGAGGGGTGGGGGAAGGGGAGGGGAGGGGAGGGGAGGGGTGGGTGGAGGAGGGGAGAGGAGGGTGGGGGAAGGGGAGGGGAGGGGAGGGGAGGGGTGGGTGGAGGAGGGGAGAGGAGGGGAGGGAGGGCGGGGGAGGGGAGGGGAGGGGAGGGGTGGGGGAGGGGAGGGGAGGGGAGGGTGGGGGAGGGGAGGGGAGGGGAGGGCGGGGGAGGGCAGGGCAGGGCAGGGCAGGGTAGACGTTAGGGACAGGGAACGGAGGAAGGGTGGTGGGTGCACGGATGGTGAGTGGCAACAGGCTGTGGGGGCAGGTCCCTGGATGTTCATGATACAGTTTGGTTCAGTTTTGTCTGTGTGTTTGGACATTTTCACAAGAGAATATTGAGGAGAAAAGGGGAGCTGGGCTGTGGACTGTTGTACAGCACTGGCCTGGCAGGCCCGGGGCTCTGAGAGAGAGAGAGAGGAAACCAAGAAGGAGGTGGGGGCGGCCACAGGTCAGGTGACCAGCCAGGACGGGAGGGGACAAGCCAGGTCTCCCAGGACAGGGCTCGGGCGGGCGCAGAGCTGGGGCTACAGGAAGCCCACAGACGCGCTGGGCAGGCAGGGTCACTGGCTCTGCCTTCTGCCCTGGGCAGGCAGGGTCACTGGCTCCTGCAGGCTGGCAGGTGGCCGGGACAGGCACCCTGCTGCCCAAGGGCAGGTGTTGCATTCTTCCTGCGGGCGACCCCTCGGGTCCCTCGGGGAGACCCCTGAGAAAGAGCGTCTAAGATGCTGAGAATAAGCTGAGAGGGGCGCACCCCTGGGATCCCAACTCTCTGGAGGCTGGGGCAGGAGGATTCCAAGTTGAAGGCCAGCCTCAGCAGCTCTGGGAGCACTGATCCTCTCCAACTCCGGGGGTGGGCATGGTGGTGACCACTGTGACGGTCAAAGGATGAGTGCGCCACCCACCTGGACCCGTGAGGTCCAGTCATGAGACTTTTGCTGGAACTCTCAGGAGGTCAGTGTTCTCCGGCCGCCAGGATGGCTCGGCTGAATTCAGGGTACAGCAGGGACTGCGGGGGCCACCTTTGCAGCCATCAGGAAGGGACGGCCAGGAGGGGGGCAGCACAGAGAGGAGCAGAACCCGAGACAGAGAGGCTCTTCTTTCAGTGCCGGGATCAGACCGAGACACACACGTACCAGGCGAGTACTGCACCATGAGCTACGCCCCAGAGCAGGAGAGACATTCTCCTGTTCCATCTGCTTTTTGTGGCACTCAGGGACGGAACCCAGTCGGGCTCTACCGAGGACTGGCTACAGCCCCATCTCTCTAACTTGCTGAGGCTGGCCTCAAACTCATGATCCTCCTGCCTCAGCCTCCTGAAGTGAGTTTTTCCTCCGTGTCTGCAAACACTCGCACACACACAGATAGGCCTGGCCCCGGGCTCACCCTCCTGGACCTCTGACTCCTAGGCCCTGTCCTGCCTCAGGCCCTTGGCTTGTGCAGCCCCCTGCCCGATGTTCTCCCTAGAGAAGCTCGGCCAGAAGCTCCTTCCAGCCTCAGCTGGAGGCCACTGGCCCCATCTGGATGAGGTCCTCCCCCGTGGCTCTGGCTGATGCTCCTCCCACTAGACTGACCACTCTGTGAGGACCAGGACCCGGCTGGGTGCTCCCGGCTGGAGGCCCAGGCTTAGCACGGCGCCTGGCGTGTGGGTGAGGGTTAGGACAGGGACAGACGGACGTGATGGTGGGAGCAGGGGCTGAGGGACTTCTCTTTTAATATCTGTTTTTAGGTGTAGATGGACACGACACCAGGTCTTTATTTCTATGTGGTGCTGAGGGTGGAACCCGTCCTGGGCGCTAGGCGAGGGCTCTCCCGCTGAGCCACGTCCCAGCCCCGGGGACTTCTCTTGATAAGGCCCTGCTGCTCACTGAACAGGACAGGCCACTGTCCCCAGGCAGCCGCCGGCAGGAGACAGGAGCCCCGAACGCTCAGATGTGGGTGATAAGAGGACCAGGTCACCCTGAAGGGACACGGGACGTGGTGACCCTCACGCCAGGAACCAGGGAGACCAGGACAGTTCCCTCTGCCCCGACCTAAAACCTGCCGGAAGAGATTGCGGTTGGAACTGGTAGGCTGCAGGGACCTAGAGCCGTCCTGGCTGTGGGGACTTGGAAGTCTGACGTCACCTGCTGCCTGTCAGACACCCAGAGGGGACCTGGAACTTCCCCGGAGGGCGGGGAGCCCGTCCCCCTCTCTGACAGGACCCTTCCCCCTGACCATGTGCCCCCTGTCCCTCCCGTCTCATCGACTCGCACCTGAGCCCCTCCTGGAAGGTCAGGGTGCAGGGCCTCGGGCTGGCCCAGGCTCACGGCCTTGTGACAGTGGGACCTTCCGGAGGAAGAGGCGTGGGGTGACCTCTGGGGCCACACCCGGGGCCCGGGTCCCCTCTGGTCTTGCAGGGTCCCTGACGGGTGGGAATCCGCCACTGTGTGGAGAGGAAGCCCTGGCCACAGGCGGGGGACAGAGTGTGTCACCTGACAACCCAGCCAGGTCCCCGCCGGCTGCCCACCTCAGCCGCCAGGCCGCCAGCCTCAGCACCAGGAGGGGGAGACGCAGTGGGCCGCGCCCAGCAGCCGGCTGATGCCCAGGATGGCGGAGGCCGGTTCCTGCCGGGCGCTGGGTCGGAGGGGGCTGGGCGGCCAGGGCAGCAGAACCCACCGCAGGCCCTGCCTGGCCGCTCTGCCGTCCTGGGCTCCAGGTGCACCCAGCGCCCTTCCCGGTGCCCCCTGGGCCCGCCAAGCCCTCTGTTAACTGCAGACTCTGTGGGTTGTGCTGGGATGGGCCTGGCTCCCTGCTGCCCCCACAGTCTGACAGGCCTGGCACAACGCCAGGAAGCCTGGGGCCACCCTGGGCACATGTCATTCCCAGTCTCAGTGACCAGACGGCCTGGGCAGAGGTGACCGGCCGTCGTAATGAAACCATAAGCCATCGATCGTGGCTGGGCACTGCCTGGGTTCATCACCCGCGGCTCCAGGTGGGAGATGGAGGCCCAGAGATGGGCAGCACCTTGCTCGAGGCTGCACAGGGAGAGGGGCCGGAGCTGGCACAAGGTACCTGAGCCCTTTGCCTGTGGGATTTTTCTTTTTTTTTTAGGTTCTGGGGATGGAGGCTTGAAGCCAGGGGCACTTCACCACTGAGCCACATCCACAGCCCTTTTTGTTCTTTATTTTGACAGAGTCTCACTGAATTGCTTAAGCTGGCCTCTAACTTGCCATCCTTCTGCCTCGGCCTCCTGAGTCGCTGGGATTCGCGGCGTGTGCCACTGCCCCAGGGCACCTGACTTTCCTTATTGAACAGCTTGACTGAAATACGATTCACGTTCCACCCACGTGCTGAACACTAACCACTCAGCAATTCTCAGTGTCACCCTGGATTCGTCTTTGGTTTCGGTACTGGCTATTGATCCCAGGGCGCTCCCCACTGGGCCACATCCCCAGCCCTTTTTATTGAGAACAGGTCCTGCTAAGTTGCTGAAGCTGGCCTCAAACTTGAAATCCTCCTGCCTCAGCCTCCCGAATCTCTGGGACTACAGGCCTGTGCCACCTTATCTTGATCCATCCCCAGGTCAAGTTCAGGACACTCCATGGCCTCTAAAGCCCCGGCTGCTCGTCCCCCAGCTCCGGGCACCTTTAAGCTGCCCCTCTGCAGGTCTGCCCTCGGGAGTTCCTCGCAGGAAGAGACCACGGCAAGTGTCCCTGGTGCCTGGCTCCTTTCACTCAGGGCCAGGTCTCTGGGTGCCCCCGCTGCCCCCCACTCCTGACCAGGAGCTGGGGGGCTGTGAAGGCTGGTGCCACCCCTTCAGACAGCCCTGGGGCCCTGTGACCCTCCTGCTGGGCAGAGTGACCCACTGTCCGGTTGTCCCAGGATGTCCCTGTTTTAAATGTCGTCTAGGCGGGGACCCTTGTTGGCCCTCTTGTCCCCAGAGCTTCCTGCCTGACATCCTGCCCCTCACCACCGCCCCTCACCCAGCACCCGGGGCTCCGGAGCTCCCCGTGGAGGGCACCGACCTCTGAGGTGCATCTGCTGAGCTCCGTGGGGTTTTCGACCGTCTCTCTCTGTGCCCACCTTCTCCAGAGCCGTGATCTCCTGGGTCCTCCAGAAGATGAGACTGGAGTCTGAGTGGTCCACCCCCAGCTCACCCACCTGTCTCCCTGATGGAGGCTGCTCTTCTGCGAAGCCCTGGGAGAAGGGATGTGGCTTGGGAGGTTTTTGTTTTGGGAACTGGGGATTCACTCCAGGGGTGCTTTACCACTGAGCCAAATCCCAGCCCTTTTTGTTTCTATTTTTTAATTTTGAGACAGGGTCTCAGTAAACTGCTTCGGGCCTTGCTAAATCAATGAGGCTGGCCTCCAACTTTCAATCCTCCTGCCTCAGCCGCAAAGCCACCGGGGTTACATCTGTGCCCCCGTCTTTCCAGGGTAAAATAAAAGTCGATCCTCTCCTCAGCACCCTCCCTTTTTAAAACACATTTTCACTTTGGTAATCGATTTAAGTTTACAGAGAATTGGGACAGTGGTAGGAGGTTCCCACACAGCCTCCCCCAACTTCCCCGTTACTGCCGTCTCCCGGGAGCTCGGTGCGTCACCACAATCAATGAACCCACAGGATGACCTGGGGACAGTGAGCCACGCCGCAGGTGTGCCACTTGGCCTGCTGCACTCTGCACTGAAGGACGCCTCCGTGGCCCAGTCTCTCTGGCCTCCACCCTGTCCTCCTGTCTCCTGCACCCACAAGGGGGCCCGAGAAACAGACCCCTCCCCAAGCCGGCCTCGGGGACCCCCCTCCAACCTTCCCAACCTGCAGAGGAGCTGCCAGAGAGGGCGCCCCGCCCCTGTGTGCCAGGAGAGGATCAGACCCCGGGCCCAGGAGGGGGAGGCCCACAGAGAGGCCCGGGAGCCTCTGAGGTCACCAGATCTGAGCACTGAAATGGACGGCTGCTTCTCGTCCATCGACTGTCCTGGGGCGGAGTGTCACCTGGACCTTCAACACTGCCCTTCGTCACCGACTCAGAAGTCCCGCTTCCTACCCTCGGCTCCGGCCGTCTGCTCTAAGACCCACGTGGAGACTGGGCCTCCGTCTGGATCTGTCTTGTGTTTTGTTTTCATTCTTTGCAGCCCCCGGGATGGAACCCAGGGCCTCGCCTCGGGGCCACGTCCCCAGCCCTCCGTATCTCCCTCTGAGCCCGGGTCTGGCTGGGCGGTCCAGGCTGGCCTCGAACTGGCCACCCTGCCGCCTCGGCTCCCGTGTGCCACGCGCCCAGCCTGGCGTGTTCTCCCAGGGACCAGGGTCATGGCTGGGAGGACCCAGGGGCAGAGTTCCTCCCATCGCCACGTCACCTGGAGGGCACAGACCTCACGGTGACTCACGCTGCTGCAGCTGACCTTGACCATCGCTGACCCAGGTGAGTCACTGGGACTCTGTGAGGATCTCTGCAGTCGAACCACCGACCACAGAGTGTCACAGGCCCCACGTTCTGGCTGCCACGTGTGACCTGCCGGAGGAGGCCCCCGTGAGCCAGGCCTGGTGGCACTGGGCTTTCACACAGGAGGCCGCTCCCTGGCAGGAGGCCCAGCGCTCTCAGGGGCGGGTGAACCTCAGAGAGGCCGCGTGGGGACCCGGGAGTTAGGGTCAGGGTCAGGGTGAGGGAGCAGCGGAGGCTCCAGCGCCTGCCTCCCTCCCCCACCCCCAGCTGTGCCCCCCCAAGCCGGCTGCTGCCCCAGGCAGGAGGCTCTGCCCCAGCCACCTGCGTCACCGTGCCCCGGGACCACCACCAGGCCGTGGGGAGACCCTCACAGGCACCCACCCACGGCTGCCCCAGAACCTCCAGATCCAGACGGTCGGGAGACGGCGGTACGGCCCGCCACCTGCGCCCACCCCTGCGCCCTCTGCCCAGGGCCCGCGGGCTGCGGAGGGCCCCCTGGGATGGGCTGGGCCTGGCCTGTGCTGTGAGAGCCCGCGGGTCGGGCGGGTCACAGCGGGAGACCGGAGGACGCTCTTTCCCCTGGTGGCCTTCAGCCCAGTGATGACACGGAACCAAGAGCCACAGCCAACGTGACGGGCCACAGAGAAGGAAGGACACACAGCACCAGGTCGCAGCAGCGCCCGCGCCTGGAGTCCCCCGCAGCTGGGGTGTCCCGACTGGGAGGTCCCGGGCAGCCGCTCTCCACGGGGACACTCCGAAGTCTGGGTCCCAGAGGCTCCTTCAAGACACGTCAGGACACAGAAAGCTCCTTCTCAGGACCTGCGTGACCTAGAGACCCCTCAAGGACACACTTCACGTCCCCAAGACTGGCCAGGTCCCCCAGGGAGGGAGTGAGGACTCTCGTTCCCCTGGGTGGGCCTCACCCTGGGGGGCCAGTGCGAGGTCGGGCAGCACGTGGCCAGGCAGACCTGCGGGGTCCCTCAGCCTCTGTCACCCGCCTTGGGAAGGGGGGCTGGGGGGGTGAAATCTGGGAGGGACCTGCTCTGAGGGCACTCTGGGGACCCACCTGGAGCCCGGAGCAGCTTGGCAGGAGCTCTGCCACCCGCCACCTCCCAGCCCTCCGGCCTCCACATTCCCAGCCCTCCGGCCTCCACATTCCCAGCCCTCCGGCCTCCACATTCCCAGCCCTCTGGCCTCCAAGGCAGCCCCTCTCCGCGGTGCTGAGCCCGCGGTGCCTGGTGCTGGTCCCCACAGACCACGGAACTCAGGCTCCCTGCAGAAGCCCTGGACAGGGCCGGGAGGGTCCTGAGACGCCCATGCCCCCTTCCTGCCCACCAGACCTGGAGTCCCCTGTACCACCAGCAAAGCCCAGGCAGCCCAGCGCCCGCCCCGGCGACAGCAGCGCCCCCTGCCGGCCGGGGGCCTCTCGACGCCCTCTCAGCGCCGCCATTGCTCTCTGCCTCCCCCTGCAGGCCACCTCGGGAAGGGAGGCTCGGTTGAAAGCCAGGGGCCGTGGGTCCCCTGCGGTCAGAGCCAGGCCCTGGGCTCGGTCAGCCTGGGCTGCGGTCGGCCTGGGCTCCATCCTCAGCTCCACCACTTACTCAGGGAGCCTTCAGTGTGCGACAGAAGCCCTCGAACTTTAGTGCAAAGCTTGTAAAATGCACGTGATTTTTTAAAAAGTATATTTTGGGTGGAGACGTCAAACCCTTGCTGAGGAGGTGGGCTGTGGCTCAGCTGTGGAGCGCTGCCCGGCACGTGCCAGGCCCTGGGTCCGAGCCTCAGCGCACATAAAGCTAAATAAGTAAAATAAAGGTCTGTGTCCAGCTGCAACTAAAAAAATAAGATATATATTTATTTACAAAAACTTGCTGAAAAGAGTAAGAGTCACCTCTGAAGTGCATAAGGCCATGAACCACCACAGAGAAAGACCCCGTGACATTCCCAGGGAAATACCGGAAAGTTCCACGGTGCTCCCCCGTAGCTCTTCTCGTCCCACCCCACACACAGCCATGACCCCTAGATTCCAACATCCTGTTCTCTTCTCCCGAGGTCACTAACAAGGCCCAGATTCAGAGTCCTGGCCACACTTATCAAGGCCTCCTTCTCTCTGGCCAGGACGCGTCTCACTTCCTCTCCTTCTCTCTCTTCTCTGCCCCTGAAGAAGCCCCTGGCGAGACGTGCTGGTGCACATCTGTCACCCCAGAGACTCGGAGGCTGAGGCGGGAGGATTGCAGTTCAAGGCCAGCCTCAGCAAGTTAGCGAGGCCCTCAGCAACTGAAGGAGATCTGCCTCAAGACACAAAATTAAAAAGGGTTGGGACATGGCCCAGTGGCTAAGGCCCCAGGGTTCAATCCCTCAGGCCCCAGGGTCACGGCCTCGGCATGTCCACTCCCCTCTCCCTCCCCTCTTGTTACTTCCAGTGGGCAGCAGGGACACTCCAGGGAGGCACTTCCTTTTCCTTTCCCATTTCCCGCTTCTGTGGTGGCTGGGGTGCTCCTGGCTGGGCCACCTCGCCCGCCTCTGCCTCCTCCTTCACGTGGCCTCCCCGGGGGTCTGTCCACTGCCTTCCCGTGGTGTCCTTTCTCTTCTCACAACGTCTGGGCTTGGGGACACAGCGCCCCTCCTTGAGCACTCTGTGATGGAGCTCGGTGTCGACGCCCTGGAGAGGAGGGGGAGGGCCTGGAGGGGGAGGGCCTGGGCGGCGGGTCCAGAGCTCTCCCAGTGGCTCGGTCACGCTGCAAGGTGCCCAGCTCTGGCCTCTGGAACCCAGGGACAGTTAGTAGGCAAGCACTCAGGTGGGCCTGCCACCTCGAGCCGTGGCAAGGGGGGTGGTGAGGCCCAGGGGCCCCAGTCCAACCTCTGAGGCTGACCGACAAGGAAACCCAGGGTCAGGGGGGGCCTGAGGTCTGCTGTGGCCCCAGAGCTGGACCCGGAAGCTAAGGCTCTTGAGCCCCAGGCGGGGGCCCCTGTGTGTTCCCGGAGGTTGGGGTGGTGGCTGCTTTCACACACACACACGTGCACACACACACACACACACACGCGCACACGCACGCGCGCACACACACACACACACACGCGCACACACACGCGCACACACACGCACACACACGCACACACACACGCGCACACACACATGCACACACACTCACACACGCGCGCGTGCACACACACGTGCACACACACACACGCACGCGCACCACACACACTCACACCACGCAACGCACGCGCACACACCACGCACACCGCACCACACACACCACACGCACACGCACACACTGCACGCGACACACACATGCACACACGCGCACACACATGCGCACACACACACGCACACACACACACACGCACGCACACACACGCACACACACGCGCGCACACACAGCGCACACACACGAGCACACACACACACACACTTAGCCCCACCCTGGCCTTTGCCCTCCCTGACCTAATCACCTGACCGCGCTTCCTCTCCACTGGGTGAGACCATTTCCTGCTGGGATCGGGGGATGGAGTCAGGATTTCCACCCGATGACCCTCTCCTGCCGCCTCAGTTTCCTGTGGTCACTGTAGCAAGTGACCTCAGAGGGAGGGCTTCGGGCAGCACCTCACCATCCCTGTGCGGTCCCTGGAGATGAGAAGTCGGCTCGGGGTCCAGCAGCACCCTGTCACCCAGCACCCCCGGCTTCTGCCTGGAATTCGGGGCGAAGCGTCCCGCCTCCCCCACCTCGAGCAGCTGCCTTCCTTGGTGGCTGAGTGGCTTCGTCATCTCCCCCTCTGACTTACCTGCGGCGCCGCCCCGGCCTCCCTGGGCCTCGCCCGCTGGGCGCCTCTAGGCTCTCAGGCCACATGGATACCCCGGTTCCCCTCACGTCCAGGCCCCTGATGGTCTCAGCGGTTCTCTTGCAGGTCCAGGGGAGAGGCTTGGTGTGGGGGGGCCATGATTCAGCCAGAGCACCCCGATCCCTTGCCTGCCCCCCACCACCCTCCAAGGATCTCCTGTGGCCTTGACCCAGGGAGGGGTGGCCCCATCGAGCTGATAGACCCACTGGAGCTCCCGAGGGACACCTCCGAGGTCCCTGGCCAGGGGCAGAAATAGCCGTCACCCAAACCGAGGAGGCCTGCCTGGCCCCAGACCTCCCCCCGCACACCACCAGACTGTGCCCTTCCCTTCTTCTCCAGGTGCTGTGGGTTGGCCCAGGGCCACGCGCAGGCCAGGCAAACGCTCTACCACGGAGCTACGTCCCCAGCCCTTTTTAAGATTTTCTTGTTGAGACCCAGTCTCACTGTGTTGCTGAGCTGGCCTCCAACTTTCCATCCTCCTGTCTCAGCCTCCTGAGTCTCTGGGATCACAGGTGGGCACCACTATACGGAACCGACTGTCATTTTCTTGAAGTCCACGAGGCCCACATTTATCGAGTGCCAGTGTGTGCCAGGTTCCTTTTCCAGTATGATCCAGTTTGAGTCGCACGTCAGCCCTTATGAGTCTGATTTCCAAATAAACAGAACCGGTAGGTTTTTATGGGAACTGGCTCCAGTTACCGAGGCTGAGAAGTCACCAGGTCTGCAGTCTGCCAAGCCGGAGACGGGGAGCCAGGGGCCTGAGAGTCGGGAGGGCGAGGAGGCCCCTGGGTGAGACCTGGGCTCTGGTGTCCAGGGGCAGCAGGAGGAGGCGTGTCCCAGCTCCAGGGAGAGCGAGCTTCTCCTGGTACCCATCCCCTTGGACTGGATGGTGCCCACCGTTGTGGGAGGGCAGAGCCCTGGCTCAGCCTTGACTGAGAAGCTCATCTCTTCCAGACCCTGCCTCAGGGCACACCCCAATGACCTCTCACTCGCTCCCTGGGCGTCCCTGGTCGGCCACGTCGACCCACGGTCCAGCATCAGCAGCCCTAGGGGTGGGTAGAAAACCCTGCTTCACAGACGAGGAGACTGAGGTCCACAGAAGCAAAAGCCACTCACCCTGGCCCCACAGCCTGGCCTCCGGTGCCTCACGTGAAAGTTCAGAGGCATTCAGGTAGCCCTGCGTGGCCCTGGTAATAGGACGTGAGGAAGGTCCAAGGTGGCCCCGCGTGGAGGTCCGGCCCGGACCCCGAGGCCTGCGCTCGGTCATCACCAGCCCCCGGCTCCCGGTGCCGACACGGCCCAGGCGAAGGGGCTCCCTCCGGCTGAGCTCTGGCCTTGGCCTCCTGCGTCCCCAGACCCTCCTGCCCGGGGTCGGGCTCCCGGCCCACACATCAGCACCTGCCGGCTGTCGTCCTCCCAGCCAGACCCCCCCACCACCGTGGCCCTGGGGAGCCCCTGGCTGCGTGCCTGTAGCTTCTCCGCTTCGTCCCAGCTCTGAACCTGGTCTCTCTCTGCAGCAGCTGGCAGGGTCAGTTCTGGGGAGCAGGGAGACTCCTCGGCCCGTGAGTCAGCAACCTCCTCTGAGAGAGCCAGAGCCCCTGACCCGGTGGCCTCCCCAGGGCCTCCCCACCACAGGGAGTCGGGTCCTCAGCTTGAGCACTACTCCACCAAGCCCTGTGCCCACCTCGGCTGATCTGATCTCAAAAGGCCAACAAAAGCTCCCACGAGGTGGGCTTTGTGGACCCACAGACGGGGACTGAGGCGCAGAGCGCTGCTGTGGCCGGGCCTGCACCGTCCAGGGCGGGCCTCCCCCCAGACCCTCTCCTCCCAGCCCACCCTGCAGGGGCGTGCGGGAGGTAGAAGGAGAAGGACCGGGTCAAGAGGGACCCACTCGGAGAGGGGCACCCAACAGAGCTTTGAGGTGGGCCAGGTGCCGGTGGGAAAGGGGAGGGACAGGCTGCCCGAGTCTATGAGGCAGAGGGACAGTGAGACAGGTGCACCTCATCGTGGGGACGAGTGAGCCGCTGCAGCTGAGTGTGACAGTGCACGTGTGCCTGGGTGTTGTGCTGTCAGGAAAACTGATGAAACCTTTTGAAATGGGCAAACAAGGTTCCCACGCGTGTTCCCTGGGGCACCCTCTGGGTTCCTTGCCTTCTGTCACCTGTGGCTATTTTCAACACCTGAACTTGGGGACACTGGTTCTAAATCCCAAGACGCTCATCCAGAAAAGGGCCGACGAAGGGCGTCTGGGGAGATGCAGCTGATGTCGCTGTGGATCTGGACAGCCTTTGCAGCTCTTTCCAACTCATTTCAGTCCTCCCGATGGCCGGGTTTCCCAGTGTCCTTGACTTGGCAGCAACGTCTTATGAGTTTCCTCACCAGTTAACGAGTCAAAAACCTTTTGACACACCAGGCGTGGTGGTGCACGCCTGTCGTCCCAGCAGCCCAGGAGGCCGAGACAGGAGGATCGTGAGTTCAAACCCCCGGCCTCAGCAAAAAGCCAGGTTGCTAACCAACTCAGTGAGACCCTGACTCTAAATAAAATATCAAAACACAGGGCTGGGGAGGCGGGTTCAGGGTCAACTGCCCTGAGTTCTCTCCCTGGTAACTCCCCCCAAAGTCTTTGCCATGTTCATCTTACACTTGCATGAATCATAAACTCACCTTTTCTAACATGATCCTTGAGCAGTACCCATTTGACAGCAGCCTTGGGGGTGCCACGCCTGCCCACCCTTTAACCCTGGCCCACGTGTGCCTGGCCTTGCTGACCTGTCCAGCTGGCCCTGACATGGCCCTGCAGGCAGGAGGGCTGAGGATCATCGTCCCCCCGGCACGTACCGATCCGTCTCCTTTGGGCAGATTCTGAGCTCACCTTCCCCTTTCCACCGACCCCACTTAACAGACAGAAAACTGAAGATCAGAGAAGTGAAAGCCCGTGGCACAGTCAGGATGTGAGCCCCGTGGCCTGGCTCCTGGGGCTGGGGGTTCCCTGACTATCCCACAAGCACATGGGTTTTGTGGGCACCCCTCAAAGTCCTCCTGGGAAGAGTCTTCACCTGGAGCGACTCTCCAACAGCACTGGTGAACCGGGCACTCGAGGCACCCTGGGCAGGAGTGAGGTGCTCGCTGTGGTGCCTGGGGACACCCCTAGCCGTCCCCTCAGACACGCTCTGGCCATGTGGGTCCCGGCCACCCCCGCGGCTCCAGCTCACAGAGGGCAGGAACCAGGCCTCCGGGAGGAGAGGGGTGATGGCTCTCAGCTGGGGAGGGCTCTCCCGGAGCCCACTCTGCGCAGGACGGGGCGGGCACCACCGGCGGCCTCCCGCAGCCTCTTCACCACAGAGGGCAGCAGGCAGCTTCTCCTCATCCCTGTCACACAGGAGAGACCGAGGGCTCAGAGAGGGGGTGCCACTTGTCCAAGGTCCCAGGACAGAGCTGGGGATGGGGACCCAGGTCCGTGTCGCCAGTCTGAACCGGATTTGGGCTTCCCCAGGTCTGACGGAGGTGACACCCCGCCAGGGCTCAGTCAGCAGCTGGACACTGGTACCCTGTCCTGCCTGGGCAGTCTCCTCCTGGGAAGCTGGACGGGCGGCCAGAGCCAGCCCACCCTCATCCCCGTCTTTCTCATCGGTGGGAGCTGGATTCTCTCATCCTGAACCCTGCTCCCTCTGCCGCGCACAAAAGCCACGTCACCAAAACTCTGTGGCACAGGATCAGAAAAGACAGCCGGGGCTGGGGGTGCAGACCAGAGGTGGGGTCCTGGCCTGGCGCACACGAGAGGAGCGGGGAGCCTGCATGCTCCTGCCGCAGCAGCAGGTCCACCCCGTAAAGGGACTGGGGACGAGACCGCCCTGCCCTGCCCCTGCGTCCCCACCACTCTGCCTCCCAGACCCTCCCAGTGGCAGAGACTGAGGGTCCCTCGGCAGTGACAGAAGCTCCGCTGCGGGGAGCGTGCCCCTCAGAGCCAGGTCACATTCCCAGCTCCCGGCACCTGGGTGGCAGGTGATTGAATCTGCCAAGGGGACGTGAAGCCAAGGGGGTGCAGCTCCCCGCTGGCCTCTGAGGGAAGGGCAGGTCCCTCCTCCTGCTCTAGGTCCTCTCCTTCCCCCTCTGGTGGCTGGAGTGCAGCGTGTGGTGGTGGCTAGACTCGCACCCTAAGGACTCAGGCAGGACTGGGAGCCGTGGCTCAGTGGTGCAGCACTGGCCCTAGTGCTCATGGCCCCGGGTTTGATCCCAACGCTGCACAGACAACCCAGCATTTTGATTTTATATCCCTAACGGACTTGACCCAAAGAACCACAGCATCTCCACGAAACAATGAAATTCCCAGACTGCACGCCGTCATCTCGTCAGTAGTGACTATGTGAGGACTGCGATGTTGAGGCTTTAGCTTTCTAACACAAGATAAGTAAAGAAATCGTGCGGCCGTGCCGGGGCGCACACCTGTGATCCCAGCAACTCAGGAGGCTGAGGCCGGAGGATCACGAGTCTAAAGCCAGCCTCAGCCACTCAGCCAGACCCCTCTCTGAATAAAAAATAAAAAAGGGTTGGGGATGTGGCTCGGTGGTCAAGCATCTCTGGGTTCAATCACTGGTACCAGAAAGAAAAAAAGTGCTAAAGCTGTTAGAAACTACAGTTTTTCTGTGTAGGGAAAAAATGTACAAAAGAAAAACAAAGAAGGTGAATAAACACCTTGTGATCTGAAATTGGAAGAATGATCCGTTTTTCCGTCTCTAACCCTAGCTGCCATCACAACCCAGCAGCAGCGAGCGCCCGGCTGCCTGGACTATGTTCCCAAACCCCCGTGTATCAGCACCAGGTGCCGGGCTGCTCGGACACATGGCTGGCTCCAGGGAGAAATGGACGTGAGGACCTCAGGCCTGCTGTCCCCAAGCAGCCAGGGAGATGCCGGCCGGCGGGTGGGTGAGAGGCCCCGGTTCAGCCTCCAGCTCCCAGAAGGAGGAGTCGACAGAAGTGGCAGAGTGGGAGGTCACATCAAGGACGGGGCTGGTTGATCCTCAGAGGAGCCTGGCAGGAGGGTTGCCAGGGCTCACTTTACAGGCAAGGAACCGAGTCGCTGGGCCCTGGGAGGCGCTGGGCCAGGGCTGGACCCCCGGGACCTCTCTGGCTGCTTCCTCTAACGTGGGAAGGGAAAACAGGAGGCCGTGGCCAGGGGCCCAGAACCTCGGGCAGCGCCAGACTCGTCCCCTTCTTGCTCTGCTGGGCCCACACCAGGGCTGACCGCGGGGAATCCACTGGGATGTGCGCAGCCCCCTCTCTTGGTCAGCGGCCAAGCAGGCTCCCCTCTGCCCAGCTCCTCCAGCCACGTCCAGGTGCTCCTGCTGCACCTGCGGCCACCGAGGCCCTGTCCCTCGAGACGGCTCCTCGACAGTGGATGACCATTTAGCTCCGGACACGCTCAGCCGGGGAGGAATGGCAGCCCCACTTCCGAGACGGGAAAACTGAGGCTGGGCCAGGTGTCCACTCGGGCAGCTCAGCGGCAGGTGCTGGTGTCTGTGCCCTGGCCCCACCTCCTCGCGCTCCTGGGATGGTGAGTGTGGGGGTGCTGGTGCCCGGGAGTCACCCTCATTTCGTGTGTGTGTCATCTCCCCAGGTGCAGCGGGTGCTGGGCGGAGGTGTCGGCCACATGAACGGGGAGGTGGCTTTCCCAGCCAGAACGGGAGCCAACTCGGGAGCGTCCCTCCCGACGCCTCCTGCCATCCACCCTGTCCCTCCTCTGGCGGCGTTGGACCAGTGCTACCTCCAGAAGATTCCAGGACTGCCCCGGTCCCTCCCTCCCCCAAAGGCACTGCCTGGGCCAGGCCCCCTGGAGCCCCAGCTGACCCCCTACTTCCTGCTTCCTCCCGGCTGCCCTCTGCCACCTTCTGCCCGGGACTCAGGCAGCGTCTAGATGAGCTCTGAGTGGACAGGAGCCACGACAAAGTGGACAAAGGAGTGATTCAGCTGCAGTCTCTCTGAGATGGCCGGGACGTGGGAGGGGGTCAGCGGGGAGCGCTGGCCGTGCACGTTCCAGCCCACGCCGGAAAGACAGACAAGAAGGACCTCCGGGCTGGGGACGGAGCTCAGTGGCAGGCGCTTTCTGGCAAGTCCAATCTGGGCTCCGTCTCTAGAGCTGGAAAAAACAGACGACAAAAACGCCAACAAAGGAGACTCCTGGTCCAGAGCCGCCGGGGAGTCCTCCTGGAGGCAGCCCCATCAGAGGTCACGGGCCAGGAGCTCGGAGGAGGGGGTCATCACAGATGAAGGGGGCACAGCCCCTGCCCGCACCGACCTCCCGCACCGGCCTCCTCCCTGGACTTGAACCAACCCACACGGAAAGGAGCTCAGGGAACAAGAGTAGGACGGACCTGGCGGAGTGCGCGGCGGGAGCTTCCCAGGCAGGGTGTGGGGACTCCCAGGGAGAGGTCCGGCAGGGCGGGCGCCGCGGGCGGCAGAGCTCCTCCGAGCAGCTCCACCTCTCTCCGGAGATTGGCCTCACGTCAGCTCAGTGGATAGAACAGCCCGGAACCGGCCAGTGGCCGCTGAGAGGACCGTCAAGAACCGATGCGTGAAATATGATATGTCAAGAGCTTTGTAAGGTTTTGAACAACCAATAAAAAAAAACCCACGGCCTGGGGCCGCCTGGCACGCGTGCGGCCCGGGTGCCATCCCCGAGAACTAAAATAAATATTAAAATTCTGTCTCTCTCTCTCTCTCTCTCTCTCTCTCTTAAAAAAAAAAAAAAAAGAAAAAAAGCCCGGCGGCGGCCTGTCAGGGTGCCCTTGACGCGTGGTGCTCCTACCATCCTGTTCTGTTTCTGTGAACTGGGGAGAGGGAGAGCTACGCGGCTGGTTCAAGCCCTGCCTGACGCCTCCTTCCGGTGACCATTGGCAAGTCACGGTCCCACCACGTGCCTCAGTTTCTCCATCCGTCAGGTGGGGGTGTTGTCTGCTGGGCAGGGCAGTGGTGATGGCCGCGGGGCTGACGCTGGGATCAGGCCCAGCCACCACAGCGCTAGGGAACGGGCCTCTGGTTGTTGCCACGGGGTCTCAGGGGTCTGCGGGATTTCCTGTTTCACTTTTGATTGATCTGAGCAGATCTGAACCCCACCTCTGGAGGGTAGACGCCGGGCCCACGGGTGTCCACAGGCCGCTCTGGGTACAGGCCACCATACAACTCACCCCATGGACGGCAGAGTGCACCCCAACCGCGGCGGGGCAGGTGGCCCAGTCTGGAGCGTCTCCTGAACTCTCAGGGCAGAGGTGTGGGCCTGGGGCAGGCCACAGGCAGGCGTCCGGCTCTCAGATCCGCGGCAGGGACAGCAGCCCTGTGGGGTGTGTCCTAGAGAGACCGCGACCTCAGAGCAGTGATGACCGGCCACCGTCTGACCCCTCCTCTCAGGGGAGGAGAGGTGCTGGGGGGTGGGGAAGTCGCTGCCCAACGGGGCGGTCAGTGGTGGCTCCTGGAAAGAGGGGGGGAGAGGGAAGGGGGTGCTCTGGGCTGGGCGGGGGGCAGAGGCTCCACAAGCCCCTTCCCACCACCCTCAGGAGGCCCAGCAGGACCGGACCGGCCTTTGGGGCCATGATGAGGTGGGCCTGGGCCCTGCCTGCTGAGCCCTGTGGTCCTGGGGGAGGGCAGGCCTGGTGTCCTGGCCTGCGAAGTGGCCTTCCCAGGACTGGGGGGTGAGGGCAGGCCTGGTGTCCTGGCCTGCGAAGTGGCCGTCACAGGACTGGGGGGTGAGGGCAGGCCTGGTGTCCTGGTCTCTGAAGTGGCCGTCACAGGACTGGGGGGTGAGGGCAGGCCTGGTGTCCTGGTCTCTGAAGTGGCCGTCACAGGACTGGGGGGTGAGGGCAGGCCTGGTGTCCTGGCCTGCGAAGTGGCCTTCCCAGGACTGGGGGGTGAGGGCAGGCCTGGTGTCCTGGTCTCTGAAGTGGCCGTCACAGGACTGGGGGGTGAGGGCAGGCCTGGTGTCCTGGTCTCTGAAGTGGCCGTCACAGGACTGGGGGGTGAGGGCAGGCCTGGTGTCCTGGCCTGCGAAGTGGCCGTCCCAGGACTGGGGGGTGAGGGCAGGCCTGGTGTCCTGGTCTCTGAAGTGGCCGTCACAGGACTGGGGGGTGAGGGCAGGCCTGGTGTCCTGGTCTCTGAAGTGGCCGTCACAGGACTGGGGGGTGAGGGCAGGCCTGGTGTCCTGGCCTGCGAAGTGGCCGTCCCAGGACTGGGGGGTGAGGGCAGGCCTGGTGTCCTGGTCTCTGAAGTGGCCGTCACAGGACTGGGGGTGAGGGCAGGCCTGGTGTCCTGGTCTCTGAAGTGGCCGTCACAGGACTGGGGGGTGAGGGCAGGCCTGGTGTCCTGGCCTGCGAAGTGGCCTTCCCAGGACTGGGGGGGTGAGGGCAGGCCTGGTGTCCTGGTCTCTGAAGTGGCCTTCCCAGGACTGGGGGGTGAGGGCAGGCCTGGTGTCCTGGCCTCTGAAGTGGCCGTCACAGGACTGGGGGGTGAGGGCAGGCCTGGTGTCCTGGTCTCTGAAGTGGCCTTCCCAGGACTGGGGGGTGAGGGCAGGCCTGGTGTCCTGGTCTCTGAAGTGGCCGTCACAGGACTGGGGGGTGAGGGCAGGCCTGGTGTCCTGGTCTCTGAAGTGGCCTTCCCAGGACTGGGGGGTGAGGGCAGGCCTGGTGTCCTGGTCTCTGAAGTGGCCGTCACAGGACTGGGGGGTGAGGGCAGGCCTGGTGTCCTGGTCTCTGAAGTGGCCGTCACAGGACTGGGGGGTGAGGGCAGGCCTGGTGTCCTGGTCTCTGAAGTGGCCGTCACAGGACTGGGGGGTGAGGGCAGGCCTGGTGTCCTGGCCTGCGAAGTGGCCTTCCCAGGACTGGGGGGTGAGGGCAGGCCTGGTGTCCTGGCCTGCGAAGTGGCCTTCCCAGGACTGGGGGGTGAGGGCAGGCCTGGTGTCCTGGTCTCTGAAGTGGCCGTCACAGGACTGGGGGGTGAGGGCAGGCCTGGTGTCCTGGTCTCTGAAGTGGCCGTCACAGGACTGGGGGGTGAGGGCAGGCCTGGTGTCCTGGTCTCTGAAGTGGCCGTCACAGGACTGGGGGGTGAGGGCAGGCCTGGTGTCCTGGCCTGCGAAGTGGCCTTCCCAGGACTGGGGGGGTGAGGGCAGGCCTGGTGTCCTGGTCTCTGAAGTGGCCGTCACAGGACTGGGGGGTGAGGGCAGGCCTGGTGTCCTGGTCTCTGAAGTGGCCTTCCCAGGACTGGGGGGTGAGGGCAGGCCTGGTGTCCTGGTCTCTGAAGTGGCCGTCACAGGACTGGGGGGTGAGGGCAGGCCTGGTGTCCTGGTCTCTGAAGTGGCCTTCCCAGGACTGGGGGGTGAGGGCAGGCCTGGTGTCCTGGTCTCTGAAGTGGCCGTCACAGGACTGGGGGGTGAGGGCAGGCCTGGTGTCCTGGTCTCTGAAGTGGCCGTCACAGGACTGGGGGGTGAGGGCAGGCCTGGTGTCCTGGTCTCTGAAGTGGCCGTCACAGGACTGGGGGGTGAGGGCAGGCCTGGTGTCCTGGTCTCTGAAGTGGCCGTCACAGGACTGGGGGGTGAGGGCAGGCCTGGTGTCCTGGTCTCTGAAGTGGCCTTCCCAGGACTGGGGGGTGAGGGCAGGCCTGGTGTCCTGGTCTCTGAAGTGGCTGTCACAGGACTGGGGGGGTGAGGGCAGGCCTGGTGTCCTGGCCTCTGAAGTGGCCGTCACAGGACTGGGGGGTGAGGGCAGGCCTGGTGTCCTGGTCTCTGAAGTGGCCGTCACAGGACTGGGGGGTGAGGGCAGGCCTGGTGTCCTGGTCTCTGAAGTGGCCGTCACAGGACTGGGGGGGTGAGGGCAGGCCTGGTGTCCTGGTCTCTGAAGTGGCCTTCACAGGACTGGGGGGTGAGGGCAGGCCTGGTGTCCTGGTCTCTGAAGTGGCCGTCCCAGGACTGGGGGGTGAGGGCAGGCCTGGTGTCCTGGTCTCTGAAGTGGCCGTCCCAGGACTGGGGGGTGAGGGCAGGCCTGGTGTCCTGGTCTCTGAAGTGGCCGTCCCAGGACTGGGGGGTGAGGGCAGGCCTGGTGTCCTGGTCTCTGAAGTGGCCGTCACAGGACTGGGGGGTGAGGGCAGGCCTGGTGTCCTGGTCTCTGAAGTGGCCATCACAGGACTGGGGGGTGAGGGCAGGCCTGGTGTCCTGGTCTCTGAAGTGGCCGTCCCAGGACTGGGGGGTGAGGGCCGGCCTGGTGTCCTGGTCTCTGAAGTGTCCGTCACAGGACTGGGGGGTGAGGGCAGGCCTGGTGTCCTGGTCTCTGAAGTGGCCTTCCCAGGACTGGGGGGTGAGGGCAGGCCTGGTGTCCTGGTCTCTGAAGTGTCCGTCACAGGACTGGGGGGTGAGGGCAGGCCTGGTGTCCTGGTCTCTGAAGTGGCCTTCCCAGGACTGGGGGGTGAGGGCAGGCCTGGTGTCCTGGTCTCTGAAGTGGCCGTCACAGGACTGGGGGGTGAGGGCAGGCCTGGTGTCCTGGTCTCTGAAGTGGCCGTCACAGGACTGGGGGGTGAGGGCAGGCCTGGTGTCCTGGTCTCTGAAGTGGCCGTCACAGGACTGGGGGGTGAGGGCAGGCCTGGTGTCCTGGTCTCTGAAGTGGCCGTCACAGGACTGGGGGGTGAGGGCAGGCCTGGTGTCCTGGCCTGCGAAGTGGCCTTCCCAGGACTGGGGGGTGAGGGCAGGCCTGGTGTCCTGGTCTCTGAAGTGGCCTTCCCAGGACTGGGGGGTGAGGGCAGGCCTGGTGTCCTGGTCTCTGAAGTGGCCGTCCCAGGACTGGGGGGTGAGGGCAGGCCTGGTGTCCTGGCCTCTGAAGTGGCCTTCCCAGGACTGGGGGGTGGAGGGCAGGCCTGGTGTCCTGGCCTCTGAAGTGGCCGTCACAGGACTGGGGGGTGAGGGCAGGCCTGGTGTCCTGGTCTCTGAAGTGGCCGTCACAGGACTGGGGGGTGAGGGCAGGCCTGGTGTCCTGGTCTCTGAAGTGGCCTTCCCAGGACTGGGGGGTGAGGGCAGGCCTGGTGTCCTGGTCTCTGAAGTGGCCTTCCCAGGACTGGGGGGTGAGGGCAGGCCTGGTGTCCTGGTCTCTGAAGTGGCTGTCACAGGACTGGGGGGGTGAGGGCAGGCCTGGTGTCCTGGCCTCTGAAGTGGCCGTCACAGGACTGGGGGGTGAGGGCAGGCCTGGTGTCCTGGTCTCTGAAGTGTCCGTCACAGGACTGGGGGGTGAGGGCAGGCCTGGTGTCCTGGTCTCTGAAGTGGCCGTCACAGGACTGGGGGGTGAGGGCAGGCCTGGTGTCCTGGTCTCTGAAGTGGCCGTCACAGGACTGGGGGGTGAGGGCAGGCCTGGTGTCCTGGTCTCTGAAGTGGCCTTCCCAGGACTGGGGGGTGAGGGCAGGCCTGGTGTCCTGGTCTCTGAAGTGGCCGTCACAGGACTGGGGGGTGAGGGCAGGCCTGGTGTCCTGGTCTCTGAAGTGGCCGTCACAGGACTGGGGGGTGAGGGCAGGCCTGGTGTCCTGGTCTCTGAAGTGGCCGTCACAGGACTGGGGGGTGAGGGCAGGCCTGGTGTCCTGGTCTCTGAAGTGGCCTTCCCAGGACTGGGGGGTGTGGGCAGGCCTGGTGTCCTGGTCTCTGAAGTGGCCGTCACAGGACTGGGGGGTGAGGGCAGGCCTGGTGTCCTGGTCTCTGAAGTGGCCGTCACAGGACTGGGGGGTGAGGGCAGGCCTGGTGTCCTGGTCTCTGAAGTGTCCGTCACAGGACTGGGGGGTGAGGGCAGGCCTGGTGTCCTGGTCTCTGAAGTGGCCTTCCCAGGACTGGGGGGTGAGGGCAGGCCTGGTGTCCTGGTCTCTGAAGTGGCCGTCACAGGACTGGGGGGTGAGGGCAGGCCTGGTGTCCTGGTCTCTGAAGTGGCCGTCACAGGACTGGGGGGTGAGGGCAGGCCTGGTGTCCTGGTCTCTGAAGTGGCCGTCACAGGACTGGGGGGTGAGGGCAGGCCTGGTGTCCTGGTCTCTGAAGTGGCCGTCACAGGACTGGGGGGTGAGGGCAGGCCTGGTGTCCTGGTCTCTGAAGTGGCCTTCCCAGGACTGGGGGGTGTGGGCAGGCCTGGTGTCCTGGTCTCTGAAGTGGCCGTCACAGGACTGGGGGGTGAGGGCAGGCCTGGTGTCCTGGTCTCTGAAGTGGCCGTCACAGGACTGGGGGGTGAGGGCAGGCCTGGTGTCCTGGTCTCTGAAGTGTCCGTCACAGGACTGGGGGGTGAGGGCAGGCCTGGTGTCCTGGTCTCTGAAGTGGCCTTCCCAGGACTGGGGGGTGAGGGCAGGCCTGGTGTCCTGGTCTCTGAAGTGGCTGTCACAGGACTGGGGGGTGAGGGCAGGCCTGGTGTCCTGGTCTCTGAAGTGTCCGTCACAGGACTGGGGGGTGGAGGGCAGGCCTGGTGTCCTGGTCTCTGAAGTGGCCGTCACAGGACTGGGGGGGTGCAGGGCAGGCCACTGTGGGAGAGGAGAGGAGGTCAGCACGGAGGCCTCTCCTGCAGAGCCTGGTCACACCCACGGGGAATTCCAGCTCAGAAAGTCCCTGACACGGAGCTGAGGGGGACAGAGACCCTGGGAAGACCCCGGAAGGTCTGACCAGGAAGCAGGTGGGGGTTTCTGGGCGCAGGGAAAGGGACACTCTGGGTCGGGGAACTGAGAGCCGCCCTGTTCAGATCCCCTGTGGCTGCCCAGGGCACGTTCTCCAGGCCCCTGAATCGGGCTTGGCCTGCCCCTGGGGACCCCAGCCCCCCGGCCTGCAGGACACCCCCATGGAGTGCAGCCCTCCGGGCCTTGGGGCTCTGTCCCCAGGGCGGCCCGCCCAGACCTCCCCTCTAAGGCAGGCCCCTCACTCTGTCGCGCCTCACGGTACCGTCCCTCTCTGAAACAGCGGGTTCAGTTGTGTGTGTCTCGACCCGTGGCCTCCCCTCAGGAGACCAGCTCTGTGATGGCTGGATCTGGTCGGAGTCACCCTCCGGTCCCATCCCCAGGACGTGGCCGATGCTTCCTGGGTGGCTGTGTCTGAGCTGGGCTTGGAGGCGGGTGCCTCCGGAGGACCCCGGGGGCCCCAGAGATGGCCCCTGGTGTCAGAGGGCAGAGTCGCCTGCAGCTGGGCTGATGAGAGGTGGTGATGGCCCGGGGCTCGGAGGTGCCCAGGTGGCCTGGCTCTTGCTGGGTACCTCCCCAGGCTGACGTGGGCGAGTTCCCCACCGGGGGACGGGAGCCAGCTGCTGCCGTGCACTGTGCGCCCTGCCCCAGTCCCTCCCATACATACTTCAGGGCTGGACTGGCCAGGCTTGTCCGGTACCCACTGTTCAGGGTCCTGCCTGCCCTGGCACCTCCTGGTGAGTCCTGACCCACCAGGGGGAAGGACCATAAGTCCCTGTACCTGCCCTGTGGGGAGTGGCTGGGCCCCACTGCTGACGCTGCATTGACTGAGTGCCAACTAGGGGCATGGCCAATGCAGAAAGTGACCATCTCCCATCCAGAGGGTTCCAGCACGGGCTGGCCCCGGTCCCTCGTCCTGCCTGTCTGCCCTCACTCACGGAGAAGCGGCTCTCTCTGGGTTACAGAGCTGCCATAGTCTGGCCCTCCTTTGGGGGTCGCGTAGCCTGGTGGGGACCACAGGCACAGGGTGAGACCCGGGCAGGGCAGGAGCCACGCGGAGGTGGAAACGGTGCAGGATGGCAGGGCGCCCTCCAGGGCAGAGTAAAATGGTGAGCAGGAGACTTAAAAGAGCCCGGAGGGCATCCAGGCCTGGGGAGCAGCTGGCACAGGACTGGGCCAGGGAGGAGGTAGCAGAAGGCACCTGGAGGTGGGCAGCAGCCGGGCACCAGGACAGCCTGGATGCTGAGGATGCTGAGGGTCTCAGTGGCCCCAGGGCTCTGAGCAGAGGAGGAGGAGGACCCAGGCCGATCTGCCTCAGCGGCTCACTCCCCTCAGCCAGGTGCCAGGACAGCTCCGGGCCTGCTGGAGAGCTCCGTCCCTTCCCTCCAGGGGACGGAGGGTCCTTCTGAGTGACAGGATCCGTGGCCAGGGGCCCACTCTGCTCAGAACTGGTTCCCCTTGTCCTGCACGCTCCGCCCAGCCACAGCCCCAGGCCAGTGCCCGGCTCCCAGGGTCACACCGGGGCTCGGGACGGAGACGCAGAGGTGGGTCCCAGGTGGAGCTGGCCTGGGTAGGGGCCGCGGCTCAGAGCCCAGAGCCAAGTTCCTCGGGGAGCTGCCCGGGTGGGGCCGGCTGGTCCAGGACAGAGCTGGCTCCTGGGCAGCTGCCCCCGCGGTGCCCCTCGCCCTGGGTCCCGTGATCTGCCCCACAGCAGAGCGCTGGCTGCCCATGGCCCCAACATTAAAGGCTCCGGGCGCCACTCTCAGGAGGGCACAGCTGGCCAGGACCCCGGGCTCTGGGGACTAAGGCTGACCTTCAGTCTGGGGCCCTCCTTCCTGCTCACCCACGCCAGATGCGGAGCTGGGCACACCTGTGACTCCGCTGTCCCTGCCTTGGTCCCAGCCTTGAGGCGGCTGACCCTGGGAGGTCTCCTCCAGGCCAGGCCCAGGGGCTCTAGCTTTTCCTGGAAGTGGACTGTGATTGCCATGGACACAGGGACATGGTTGGTCACACTGCAGCTTGCTGGACACACAGTAGGTATTTAATAAATTGTGTTGTCTAAATAGCCACCTTTAGCACAGTGGCTCACTAGAAGCCATTTTCGAGGTCATGCCTGGGTCATCCGCCTCCTCCGCGGGCTGCGAGTTCCTTGGGTGGACCACACCATCTTCCTATCCCCAGCAGGGCCTGGACAGGGTCACCGAAAGAGCACCTCCCCAGACCAGGCCCAGCCACAGACTGCTCTGCCTCTGTGTAGGCCCCTTGTGCATCTCTTCACAGAGTGGGGCAGTTGTTCCCATCTCACAGATAAGAAATGGAGGCTCAGAGAAGGTCATTGAGCGTCCCGAGGCTGCAGAGCTGGGCAGCTTACGGCTCCTGTCTGGGGTGGTGGGGAGCCCCCAGCCCTGTCCCTGTGCCCAGCCGTGGATGAGAGCCCTGAGGACTGGGCCTCGGGAGCAGCCCAGGACTCCCGTGGAGGCTGAGTCCCAGGGCTCTCTCTCCCCGGGACATCTCCGCGCTCCCAGCAGTTGCCTTCCAAGGGGAGGCTGATGGATTCCGTGGAAGGAGGCCCAGCCTCCCCTTCCCTCCCAGGCTCTTCTCAGTTCTGGAGTCAAAGGGAGGGTCCCAGGGGAAATTGGGGGTAAATCCTGCTGCTTCCCCCTCCCCCATCTCGACTTCCAGGCCGTCCCGGGCCCCTGGCTGTCCCCGTGCCAGGGGTCTGGATTCTGGTGGAGAGAAAGAGGGACAGAAGTGGCTTTCGCGTGTGGAGCCCGAGGACAGGACACGGCGGCCGGCGCTGAACCTCGAGTCCTTCTTGAGGTAACTGTGTCCAGGGGGACCCACCCTCCTCTCTGAGACTCGGTTTCCTCATCTGTAAAATCCAGGAAATCACGTCTATTTGGGGGGCTGGGGAGGGGGCTCAGTGGCAGAGCACTTGCTGGCCTGTGTGGGGCCCTGGGTCCCGTCCTCAGCATCGCAGAGAGAGGTCCACTGACAACGGGAAAGGTATTTAATAAACCATGTTTCACGGAGCTGCCGGAGGCCCAGTGGGTCGATGGCTCACACGGAGTGTGACTCGTCCCCTGGCGCACACTCGCGCTCACAGACGCTGGCGTCCTCACGCTGTGTGCCAGGCGACGGGGGCGGCATTCTGCAGCTCTATCTCCCGAGATCTCGTGGCAAGCCAGGGGTGACCCTCCACCATTCCTGTTGGAGAGGAAGGTGAGCTCTCCCGGCAGTCTAGGGAGGGCGGGATGAGAACGCAGAATCTGGTGGCGATTCCTAGCACTCCCAAGAGTCCTGGTTGAATATCTGTCCCTCTCACTCCAAAGTACACCCATCACCCTACAAAAGCACAACAGATCACCTAGCGGGTCCCTGCCTCAGACCACATAAAAAAATCAACTCAAAATCAAGGACTTAAGGACTTAAATGTTTTTTAAAAAATTGAGCAGAACATATGAAATATCTTTTAGACCTAAATGTTGGAAGAGTGGTCAATTATGGACCACAGCAGAACCTGGGAATTCTGTAGAAAACACAGGTGAAGCTGCTGGTGGACACATACCCCTGCTCACAGCTACCTGGGAAGCTCAGGCAGGAGGGCTGCAAATCCAGAGCCAGACGGGGCATCTTAGTGAGGAGCCTGTCTTTTTGTTTTTCTTTTAATTATAATTTGTTACACACGACAGCAGAATGCACACACAGAGCACAACTTTTCACACCTCTGGTTGTACAAAGTGTGCTCACACCCTTCCTGTCTTCATGCATGCACTTAGGGTAAAGACGTCCACCTCACTCCACCATCACTGATCACCCCTGCCCCTCCCCTCCCCTCCCACCCCTGCCCTCTCTAGAGTTCGTCTGTTCCCCCATGCTCCCCCTTCTCACCCCACTATGAAT
Organism: Urocitellus parryii; assembly: GCF_045843805.1. Lineage (NCBI taxonomy): Eukaryota > Metazoa > Chordata > Mammalia > Rodentia > Sciuridae > Urocitellus > Urocitellus parryii. The sequence goes on along the minus strand of NC_135539.1, from coordinate 635,579 downwards.
CAGCCTCCTGATATCAGAGAAAACATTCGGCCTTTGGTTTTTTGGGACTGGTCAACTTCTCTTAGCATGATATTCTCCAACTCCATCCATTTACCTGCAAACGCCATGATTTTATTCTCTTTTATTGCGGAGTGATATTCCATTGTGTGTATTTACCACGGTTTCTTTATCCATCATCCACTGAAGGGCATCTAGGCTGGCTCCACAGTTTAGCTGTTGTGGATTGAGCTGCTGTGAACGATGATGTGGCTGTGTCCCTGTAGTGTGCTGTTTTTAAGTCCTTTGGGTATGGACCGAGGAGAGGGACAGCTGGGTCGGATGGTGGTTCCATTCCCAGTTTTCCAAGGAGTCTCTCCTGCTGTCCACCTGGCTGCACTGTTTCGCAGTCCCTCCAGCATGTGTGAGTGGGCCTTTCCCCCACACCCTGCAGGAATGTAGCTCAGGAGTGAAGTGTCCCTGGGTCCCGTCCTCAGTGCTGGAGGAAAGGTAGGAGGGAGGACGGAAGGGAAGGCCGGGGAGAGAGCAGCGAGCGGCCCAGAGAGAAGAGGCTGAGCCAGGTGGCTTCAGGCCCAGGAGGGGCGCGGACTGCTGTGACCACAGAAGCTGGGAGAGGGACCGAGAACACATCTTCCTGGAGCCTGGAGGGAGCGGCGCCCTGTTCCCACCTGGGTCCAGAACTGACCCAAGACGTTTGGGTGGCTTTAGAACACGGGGCTGTGACGATCGGTGGCACCGCTCCTAGGAAACGAAGGCCCCTTTTAACAAAGTTGGTGGAAAGGAACGGAAATGAGACTCGTTTCAGGAGACAGTGTGACAGACCTGGAGAGAGGGAGAGCCAGGAGAGAGGACAGCTTCAGACGCCAGGGCCTGGGCGGGGACAGCGACCTCAAGGTCAATGTCACAGTCCTGGCTTCGGCTTTGATGGACGGGTCACCCGGTGCAGATCACAGGATTCAAATGACGCTGCACATTTTTCACAAGCAGGTCATGAAGAACCTCAGGGGACAGCACACCATGCTGTGGCTTAAGTCTGTCCATGACTCTGTGGATCTGAAATCCACACAAAAATGAACACTTCCCAGTGCCAGCTCAGTGCCGGCTTCTTCCAGCCCGCGGGCATCGGGGCCAGGAGGCACCCTGGTTCTCGGCCCTGGAGGCCCTCCCTGGTGCCGTCCAGTCCCTTTCCCCTTTCCCACACTCACCTGCCTGGGAGGTGCCGCCACTGTCCTTGCTGCCCTGGGGAGAACTCAGGGCTGAGCAGCACCTGCCAGACTCAAGGCGGTCGGTCTCCTCAGCAGCTAGCACAGCACAGTCCCTGGCACATAGTAGGTGCTCAGTAAAGATCGGCAGAATGAACAGATAACTGAGTGAGTGGGTGGATGAGTGGTCAGAGGCTGGGTGACGGACAGACCCACGGTTCTCGGTGCACATGTGTGGGGTCAGGGAGCCGTCAGGGAACCCCAGCCACTGACCCCACAGATGAAGACCAGGCTGACGGAGGCCCCACTCAACCCCGACAGCCTGCTGCACTTTTCTCGTGGACCTGGGGCCCAGCTGGGCCTCTCCGGGGCCGGGGCACGGGAGGACTGTGGGCGGCAGGCTGTGATTTCCCTCTTGGCTCCTTGCACTTCAGCCACTGATCTGCCACCGCACCTCCTCTTCCATGTCCCATGACACCTCTGTAGTCACTTCCTTCACATTTTAAGGTACTTTTCCCCCTAACTAGGCCGACTTTAAGAGGAATGGGCATCGGTCACTGATGGTGAATGGAAGGGAACTGAAACGCAGGCACACAGAAGACCATCCACCTCAGCTCATGAGCACTGACTTCCCAAGATTCTGGGTGTGAGGTCGACTTTCTCTTCTCGGTGTCAGGGGTTCAGCCATGTTCAAGCTGCACTAGCTGCAAGCGGGGCTTCCTCCCCTTGAAGGAGAATTGCTGTGTGTCTCAGAGCTAGGTGACACCTCCTCTGTGTCCCCCCTAGCCTGGCCCTGCAAACCTCACCAGTGGTTTTCATCTCGCCCTCAGGAAGCTCCCCTGTGGCCGAAGTCAAAGTTTTCATTTTCTCTCTAGGCCTGGAGCCCTGGGGGGGTGTCCTGGGAGCATACCCCCACCTGGGGGCAGGGCCTGGTGGCTGTGGGCTAGGCAGGGGGGCCCGCTGCAGGAGCTACCCAGGCAGCTGACTCCTCTCCACTCTCCAGTCCCAGCCAGCCCCTTCCTGGTCGCAGCCCCCTCCCCTTCTTCCCCACCTCCCCCAGTGGGCCCAGGGCCAGGTCAGCACAGGGCAGACCGGGTGGCCGGCCAGCCCCAGGGAGCCCGGAAATGTCACCTCTGGCCCTTGATCATCTTGCTGGCTAATGAACACCTGAGACCCCCAGCCCGTCCAATAGGGAGGACTCAGGGGATGCTGAGCCAGATGTCACCACAGAGGCCGCCAATATCTCCCTCCAGGATGTGGGCCTGGGGGCAGAGGCCCACACCCTGCCTCTTGGGTAGAGAAAGCTGGGGCTGGGGCAGCCAGTTGGGGTCTTGGTGAGAGCAGACGCCATGGGCTCCTCTGTGGGTTCGGCCTCAGGCCTGGTCCCCACTGTTGACCGTCAGCTCATGAGAAACCGAAGCTCAGGCGCTGCACTCAGAGCGCCGCCCCGGGGGTCCTGAGCTGTGCATGGGGCTCCCAGTGAGTTGGGAACTGGGAGTTTGGAACAGGGCCTGGCAGCTCTGTGTAGGTGTTTGTCGCTGTCTGTACTGTTCCTTCCTGCCTTGTTACCAGGTGGGAGCCTGGTGGGTGGGACAGGGCTGGATCCAGGTGGGCGGAGGCCAGGGCCTCCCACCTCTCAGTAGCCCCAGAGGTGGGTTGTGAAGACCAGGGGGTCAAGGCTTAGAGCAGTGCGTAACTTCACCTGCCAGACCCCGTTACTAATATAAACAGCCAGTGGCCGAGGCTGCTCAGTCCTCCATGTGCTCTCCGCCCTGTGAAGTGGACCTTGCTGTCATCCCTGTGTGTTCAGATGAAAAACGTGAGGCCCAGAGAGGTTAGGCTGCTCTTTCAAAGCCACTCAGCAGGACAGGCTGGACTGAAGCTGGGCAGTCTGGCGGTTTCTATGCCATGCTGCATGGCTTTCATCAGTGTCCTGCCTCGCCTGTGGCCAGCTCTGGCTCTGGAGATCTGAGCCTGCTCTCCGGGGCTCTGACTGCTCATGAGGCGAAATCAACTTGAGGCTAGGACCAGAGGCCACTGGAACTGGCTTTTGGGGAGAAACTGTTTCCTCTGCTCATGTTCCCTGGTGTGGCCCATAGCCGGTCCACTCCGGAGCAGGAGCTGCCTGGCTCTGGCCTTCCCTCTGTGGTTCTGGGCCCCATTCTTATGTAACTCCCAGCTCGCCTCCTGGGCCTGTGCTCCTCCTGGCTGGGGTGCAGCTGGGCTGGCTGGGAGAGCTGCCTTCCCGTCACATTCACTCAGCATTTATCTGTCACCCACTGTAGACTCGGCAGGCAGTGAATGGGACACACCAAATGGGTAGGACAGACCTAAAGTTAACTGTGCGTCCTTGATTAGGGGAGAATGACCAAGAGGACAACCCTTGAGTGGGGGCTCTCCTGACAAGGGGCATGTAAGAGAAAACCTGAAAAGGGAAGTGGAAGAATGTTCCAGTTGAAGGAAAGTCGGGAGACAAGAGGGTGGGGGCACTGTGCACTGCTGCCTGGTGGGAGGGAGGCAGGAGCTCAGACCATCTTCTTCCAGAGGGCTCCACTTGAGGCTGGGGAAGAAGTTTCTGGCAACAATCCCGTGAGCTCCCAGAACAGCTCCCGCCAGCTCCTCCACCCCCTGCTGTCTTCCCTAGTACCTGGGCCACCTTCACCCACCTTGTGGACTCCAGCTGGCCAGGGGCCAGTGTCCTCTACCCCAGCCACTTTCTTGGAGTGAACCAGTGGTGGTTACTGCACTAAGGGAGCCTCTCAGGACCCACCTAAAACCCAGGCTGCACCAGAACAGCTGGCAGTCCTTGAGCTCTTTAACACCTGGGGTTCCTTATTTGTAAATGGGATAATTCTTAAAGTTATTTTGATAAAATGTGTTGACCAATTAATTCAGCGCATGGCATTTAGTGGAGGGCCTGTCCACCGGGGTCTGAAGTTTTTAAAAAACCCGTGATTTGCCAGATGCACTGGCTCCCATCTGCTCATCCCATAGGCTTGAAAGGCTGGGGAGACTGTGAGTTCAAAGCCAGCCTCAGCAACTCAGCGAGGCCCTCAGCAACTTAGGGAGGCCCTGTCTCAAAAAATAAATAAGTAAATACATAAAAAGGGATGTGGCTCAGTGGTGAAGCGCCCCTGGGTCCACACACACACACAACAAACCCCAACCCCCAGGCCATGATCATGGGTGGTCAAAGGCTGCGATTCCCACCGTCTGCTGCCACCGGAGAGCGCTGCCGGCAGAGACCGCCTCTGTCTGTCCGGGGCTCTTTGCGCAGCGACTGGGGAATGAGGCCCAGGGTCGGGCTCCCTCCGTAGAGAAGGGAAGAGGAATGGGTGAACAGCCGCGGAACTGGACCCCCGCGGTCTTTCCGTGCAAAAGTGCCAGGCCCGCCTCCGCCGGCACAGCCCCGAGCGCTGCGCTCCAGCTTTCCGGCGGGTGCCGTCCTGCGCGCCGTGCGCCTCAGTTTCCCTGTTCTCAGGCGGGAACGGAGCGGCCTGCGGGGCTGGCCGGAGGACTGCCGAGGGAGGACTCCCGTCGCGGGCCCCACACCCCCCGGCGCCCAATCGGCGCGCGGAAACCCAGCCCGCCCCCTGCCCCGGTTCTGCCCGCCCCGCCCCGGCCGCCCGCCCCCTGCCCCGGTTCTGCCCGCGGCGCCCGGCCGCCCGCCCCCTGCCCCGGTTCTGCCCGCGGCGCCCGGCCGCCCGCCCCGGCCTCCGGCGCACGTGACTCCGCCCCGGGCCGCCCGCCCCGCCCCGGCCGCCCGCCCCGGCCTCCGGCGCACGTGACTCCGCCCCGGACCGCCCCGCCCCGCCGTCCAAGCGCGGCCCACCATTGGCCTCCCTGGAGGTCCCGCCCCCTCAGGGGCGGGGCCGGTGGCGTCCCGCCCGCCGCAGAGCGGGGCTCCTGCGTCCCGACGGTGCGCGGCGGCCGGACCGGGCTGGCGGGCGGGCGGGCGGAGCCGGACCAGCGGGACTGCCGCGGGGCGATCGGGCCGGCTGCAGGCCGCGCCATGGTGAGCGGGACCGGGCGGGCCGGGCGCTGTCGGGTGGGCCCCGGCCGGAGGGGCCGGGGCGGACCCGGGCGGGGTGGGGGCGCGCTCGAGGCCGCGGTGCCCGGGGCCGGGGTCTCTGCGTCGGGGGAGGGGCGACCCTGCGGGGGCGCGGCTTCGGGGAGGGTCTGTTCCTGGGGGCCGCGCCCGCGGGCGGGGGCTCTGGGTCCGCTGCGCCGTGCGAGATCCGGACAAAGGAGGCGGCGGGGGGCGGAGGCTGCTTGGCGCGGACCCGGTGTCCCCCTCCCCCGCCGGTGCGGGTCCCCCGCCGCGGCCCGCAGTTGTGCGCCCTGCGCCCGCTGCCGGGCTCTCCGGGACACTTCGGGATTTCTCAAAATCCCGGGAGAGATGGGGGTCCTGGCTGCCCCCAGCGTGGTCCAAAGGGCTTGGAGAGGTGGCCTCCAGCCGCATCTGGCGTCCGTTTCGTGGGTGGGGAAACTGAGGCCGAGCCGCAGCGTTTGGCGCCGGGTTCCGTCGGCCGTGGCTGCGCGGCGTGGGCAGGACTGGGTCTCGTGGTCCCCGTCCCCCCACCTCTAAGAAGCGGACTTGAGTGGCCTCTCCAGCTGTCGCTGCCTCTCCAGCTGTCGCCCCCGGCCTGAGCCCCTGCTTCCCTCAAGCCTGGCCTCGCCTCTCCTCTCCACAGAGTGAGGGGACGCGGGCGTCGCCTGCAGGGTTAAATGAGAGGGTGCGTGGAGCGCATCTGGCACCGCGCCTGCACTCCGCCCGCGCTCAGCACGAGGGAGCTGCCGGGGCGCTTGTCATCGAGTCCCCGTCCCGCCTTGAGTCTTCAGCTCGGGTCACCCAGCCTGCTCTCATGGGGACCACACTGGGATTCACCTGTCCTCCACCCCTCAGGCGTCAGGGAGAGGAGGTGCCGGAGAATATGGCATTTTAGAGTCATACTCTGGAATCCAGAGTTTCAGATCTAGGCTGCCTAGGTTTGAGCTGTGTGACCTTGGGCAATTGACATAACTTCTCTGAGCCACAGATTCTTCCTCTGCCAAGTGGGAAGAGCAATAATTCAATTTTAGGGTCGTTGTGAGGCAGAAATTTTGGAGACGATCTGCAAAGGGTGTCTGGCACATAATAGTCACTATCAACTTTTGTAGCAGCCACTACTTCCAAAGTTGTTTGGCCAAATGGGCTGTGAGAATGACCAGTGGACGGTGCATACTGTGGGAGCAGGAGCCTCAGATCTGGGCCACAGGAGACCCTGGCTGACCTTGGGGCAGTCCCGGAGCTCTGGCTCCCGCTTCCTCTTCTGCCGTGGGGAGCCGTGACTCTGGAGCCAGCTTCTCTTCTGGAGGAGGAGGTGGAGGGTGAGATACCGGGACCAGAGCCGGGCACAGCGGTAACGCTCACTTCCCGTCAGCTTCCCTGCTGTAGGATGTGTCCTTGTGTCCAGGGCGGCTGGGGCTGGCGCGGCAGACACTTTGCCCGCAGTCTGCTTCTCCTTCTCTGGTTGTCTCTGTCCGGCAGTCCTGCCTCCCTCCTCAGCACCAGGGCAGCAGGCCTTCTGGTTTGTGAACTGGGGTCAGTCAGTGCCCTTGGCAGGTGGCTGTGTGGCGGGTGAGAGACATGCTCTGCCCTGGGGTTGCAGTGGAGTCCCTGGGGGGGGCTGCACCCTGCGAGCAGGTGGGAGCTGTGGACATGGGGTGCTGAGCTCTGCCAGGCTCAGCAGCACCATGGTGTGCCTGGGGAAGGGAGAGGAGCAGCAGTGTGTCCCTGGGGAGGGCTGCTGGTGTCACGGGGCCTGGGCCAGACTGTGTGCCCTGCTGGTCCTCACTTTACACACTAGAAACCAAGGCCATCAGCAGCGACATGCTTGAGTGGGTGGGAGCAGCTAACGGAAGCCTGCTTTGGGCCCTGCGCCTGTCCAGTGGGCAAAGGCCATGCAGAGGCAGGGTCACCTAGGTCCTCTCCTCACACTGGCCAGACTCAGAGGAGAAGCGGGGCCTGCGAAGGAGACCCATGCCCTGTGCCCACTGGTGCCTGGGCAGGGACTGTCTTTCTGAGCCCTCCGGACCTTGGCACAGCAGCTTTAGCACTGCCGCAGCCTTACTGGCGAAGGCCGGCGCTGGCCAGTGCTCACCTGGAATTTGTTGATTCTCTTATTCCAGGGGACACATGACCTCTGTGGGGACACGGCATGTCCTGTGCTTCACCCTCCTTTGGGGATGATTGGGGGGCAGAGAACTCTGCAGACTGGAGAGCCTGGGCTTTGCCAGGCGTGGTCTGTGGGACTCCCGGGTCAAGGCACACAGTAGGCTGGGTGGGGTTCAGGTGCCAGGTTTGCCCTGACCCAGAGAGTGGGCCAGGGGGTGTCGCAGATCTCTGCTGCCAGCTGGCCCTGTCCTGCTCTGGCCCTCTACACGTGAACGACCTCCCTTTGCTCTTGGGGGTCACTGCTCATTTCCAGCTCTCACTCTTGACAGCCCACCCCAGCTCTACACCTCGGTCTCCTCATCTGCGAAGCGGGGGTGCTGATGGCGAGTGGAGTCATCCAGGGGCCTTGGGGGCCAGAGGCCTGTGTAGGAGGTGTGATGTGTCCACGTTTCCCACGTGTCATCCTGGGCATCTCCCCAGCCCAGGCCTTGACCCTCTCTGTGCCACCCTGGCCCTTGTGCTTTGCAGGATTGCAGGGGCCAGCTGGCTTGCAGGAAACAGCCATACTCGGGGGCCTGAGGAGGCCCAGGGGGGCTGGGGTCCAACCAGGCAAAGTGGGGCTCACAGCGCCCAGCTGCCCTGGCATGTTGGACTTCCTCTGGGCTGTGCTTCTCAGCCACTCGGCCACCACCTCCCCTCGCTGCCCCAGCGTGCAGCATGGGCTGAGTCCTCTGAGAATCCACGGGCACATCTTTCTTTCAAACCCCACACTCTGGCTGCAGCCTGTCCTTCCTCATAGGCTGCTGGAGTGGGCACAGGGATCTGTGCCCAGGGTCCCAGGGCTGGCCTGGGTTTAGGGAGCTCACTCAGCTGGGGTTCCCTGCCTTTGAAGGCAGGATGTCCTCTAACTTCTCGCTGCGTCCCTAGGCTTGGAACACTCAGCAGACCTTCACTGAGCACCTACTGTGTGCTGGTGATCAGGCAGAGGATGTGCATGGGCAGTGGCTTCCTCTTGCAGACCTGGTGTCCATGGGTGCAAGTCAGCAGCCAGGGAGACACCCTGACCCAAGAGCCTTCCAGGTGACAGAGAGCTCTGGAAATAAAGTGGAGCGGGGTGAGCATGGGAGAGGGGTTGCTGGGGCCAGGGTGGTGTGGGTGGCGGCCCTCAGAGGTACCTTCTGAGAAAGGCCCCAGTTACAGGAAGGAGCACCATGGGCTGGGGAGGGAACACTGCAGGCCCAGGGGACAGGCGGGGCAGAGCCAGCTGGAGGCGGGGAGTTTGGATTTTCTTCTGAGGCCTGGGAGGGTCTGAGTGGGGAATGATGTGATCAGATTTTTTAGATCAGTTCTCAGGAAATGCTCGTGACTGAAAGGAGGAACCGGTACATTCCGGGAGGGCGGGGGGCCACTGGTAGGCGTGACTGTGGCTCGGTCACGCTCCAGTCACGCTCCGTGCTTGGGGGTGGGTGGGACAAGAGGCCCCTACCTGGCTCTGCCCATCTCCAGGCCTGGGGCAGTCCCCTCTCTCCTCAGCGGGTCCCTTTGAGCTGGGGCTGCCTGTGCCTCAGTTTCTTTACTAGTCCTGAGACTGCTGGTTCTCCTGGACTGGTGGGTGCTTCTTGGGCTATCTCCCACCTCCTGCCCCTGAGCCACCCAGTCCCCAGACACACACTTCCCCTTCTAAACTGATACTGACTTGCCTTCCTGCCAGAAGGCTGTGTGGGAGGTGGATGTCCCGGCAGCTCTGCACCCCGAGGCCCCGGAGAGGGAGTGCAGGCAGGGCTGGCCGGTGCAGGCCCACTCCTGGGGCCTGAGGGGACAGGCTGGTGGAGAGGGCAGAGGCCGGGCTGCTGAGTGGGCAGGGCAGGGTCAGGAGGGCATCTTGCCAGAGCTGGCATTAACTAGGTCAGAGTTACTCTCCGCCTCCCTCAGGTGGCATTTGGGGCCAGGTCACTCTGTGTCACAGTTCTGGAGTTGCCCTGTGCCTTGGGATGTTCAGCAGCATCTCTGGCCTCTGCCCTGTGATAGTGCCTCCTCCCCCGGTTTATGACCACCCAAAATGGCCGCAGGAACCGTCAGACGTCCCCAGGGTGGGGCAGCCTACATTGAGGACCACTGGTGATGGTGCAGAGGATGTGCGCGGGCAGTGGCTTCTTCTTGCCCACCTGGAGCACAGGTCAAGGCAGGGGCGCCTGGCGGAGGCGGCCTGGAGGATGTGCGCGTGGCAGCAGCATGGCTGGGAGGTGGGAAGCAGCCCCGGGCATCGTGCTGGCCCTGTAGGCAGCTGTGGACTTGGTTGTGTCCTGTGTCTTGGGATTGGCAAGGGTCCTGGCTGTGGTGGGCTCAGTGAGAGGGACGGCAGCAACAACAGTAAGAAGGACACAGCTCCAGGACTGTCGCCTTCCTGCCTGGAGCCTCTCTGCAGGTGGTGGGCAGTGCTCCCTGGTTCCAGGGCCGGTCCTTGGACACTGGGGTATTAACTTAGCTGCCTTGACCTTCGGGTAGCCCCCCCACCCTAGCCTCCTAGGTTGGGTACAAGTCACTTCTAATTGAGGTCACTATGGCTGAGGGACACAGCAGGTCCATCCTGTTTGGAGGGAAAAACTTTTCCAGTGCTGTCTACCTGCGTGGATGCGACTCCTGAGAAAGAAAACCTACACCTGTGGACACCCAGTCTCAGCGGAGGGCGGACTGAGTGCTGGGCCTGCACAGGATGCTTTGCAGGCTGGTCCTCACCCCCACGGCCAGGGTGTGCTGCTGTAGTGGCTGTGTGACTGGTGGCGGGGGGAGAAGGGGCAAGGTCTTGGGCACCAGGGCAAGCTGGTTTCAGTGTCCAGGGGTGCAACAGTGGCAAAGTCCAGGCCTCGATGCCTGGCCCTGGGTGTCCCCTGTAGGAAGAGAGGAAGACTGGAGTGTGGGTTTTCTGGATCCCGTGTGGTGGGGAGCCACTTTCTGATGCCCCCAGCAGCCACATCTGCAGATGAGGGTTCTGGGGCTGGGCAAGGCGGTGGGAGCTGTCTGAGGTCACATGGGGAGGCAGTGGCTGCCAGTCCTCTGGGTCCTGGCCTCACCCCTCCCACACCTGGGAGCAGGCCTGGCCTGGGGTGCCCTCCCACCACTGTCTAGACAGGGTGCTGCTCCCACTCCCTGCTCCTGCCTTGGGTAATCACCACTCCCCCCGCCAGCAGTGCCGTTCCCCCCCAGCGAGGCCTCCCTGCACCCTAGCCGCCCACCACCTGGTCCTTGGTGTCCCTACGTGGCACCTGCATTTGTGGTGACAAGCATTTTGGAGTACTGACCAGGTGCAGAGCATGTGCAGACAGGGCTCCTGCCCACCCCTGCCCCTCCAGAGCTCCCCTGGGCCTCTGGGCCTCAGCTCACCCAGGTTCCAGAGGTCCAGGTCCCCCAGGCCAGCACAGGCCCCAGGGGCAGAAGTCACAGGAGTCCCCGAGGGACGTGGTTGCTGTGTGTGTCATCTGCTCCCCACCGGAGCAGATGTCATTTCCTTGTTTTCAAATCCTTCCTCCATCCCTCAGGAAGTCACTGGCTCCTCTTAGTCCCCAAGTGGTTAGTGACACCCAGTGGTGCAGCTCCCGGAGCCGACACGGCCAACGGAAGAGCCAGAGGAGTGTCCAGCCCTCCCTCGGCCCCTGCCACAGCTTTAGAGGTGTCCTCTGTCCCCCTTCCCCTCCACGACTGGGTCCTGGGGCTGAGCCAGGGGCCACATGCTTGATCTGGTTACAGAAGCAGGTGGGTGTGGGACACCAGATGGACAGACACCGAACGCCAGTCCTGTGTCCTCCTTGGGATGAGAGCCCGTGTTCAGGCTGAAGAACTCTCAAAAACAGAGTCCAGAGCTGGGCCCAGTGGCGCCCACCTGTGATCCCGGCAGCTCGGGAGGAGCCCGGGGGGGGGGGGGGAGCACCTGCAGTCCCAGCACTCAGGCCGAACAGGAGGATTGCTTAAGTCCTGGAGTTTGAGACCAGCCTTGGCAACAAACTTAGAGCCCATGCAGGTGCCAGCTGGAGCTCTCCAGTGGTGTGTGGTCCCCCTGTAGGCCCCGGTGTAGCCTCCACTCGCTCTGTCTTTCAGGACCCTCACGTCCAGCTGGAGTTCCAGCCTCACTGAGCCAGCCGCCCCAGGAGCTTCCTGCCGAGGAAGCCACACGAGCACTGACCATGTCTATCATGGACCACAGCCCCACCACAGGCGTGGTCACGGTCATTGTCATCCTCATCGCCATTGCTGCACTGGGGGCCTTGATCCTGGGCTGCTGGTGCTACCTGCGGCTACAGCGCATCAGCCAGTCGGAGGACGAGGAGAGCATTGTGGGCGATGGCGAGACCAAGGAGCCCTTCCTGCTGGTGCAGTACTCGGCCAAGGGACCGTGCGTGGAGAGGAAGGCCAAGCTGATGACCTCCAGCGGCCCCGAGGTGCACGGCTGATCTGGGCTTCGAGGCTTCCGGTCCTGTTTGCAGCCAGCCAAGCGGCACCAGGAGGGGCAGAACCACACAGATATGCTGCTATCTGAGAGGAAGGGTTGATGCTTGCTGGCATGGCCTCTTCGGGCTTGGCCATCGCATGCACTGACTCCAGGGTCCTGGCTGTCCTGGGCTTCCCCTTGGCCTCCTGGTGGGGCTGCCCATTGCAGGCAGTGGGCAGGCTTGACCTTGCTGGGGCCTTGCTGGGGCCACGCTGGGGCTGTGGCCCCCTAGTGCTTTTGTTACTTGAATGTTTAGCTGAGCCTGTTTTTGACAGAGCTACTACTGTAATGCGTGAACTAACAAACCTGTGAACTGTACATAGGCCCCAGAAGCACGTGCTTAAAGCCTTTTTTTTGCTGAATTTTAAAAATACCATATGAAGCACATGGGACCGGTTGATTATGGCCGTACTCACGATGAGCAGAGGCAAGACCGTGGAGGGTCTTGGACGTGTAAGGCCCAGGGTTGAACCTGGCAGGAGTCTCTGATGCCTACCTGCCTGTATGTAAAAGAAGTGAGATGTCAGTTTGAAGTCTCTGGCTGACCTGTCTGGGTGCTTTGGAGAGGTCTCTCTGGCTGGTAGTGGATGAAGAGCCACGCCCCTCCCTCTTTCCTCCAGGTAGATGCAGCGGTTAAGCTGTTAACCGCGCCCATTGATGGCAGTTTATTGCAAGGACGCTACGTACCTGCTTGGGAGCCAGTGAAGGACGAGTCAGGGCACGCGTCCCGAGGCTGCCAGGCGTCTTAGTAGCCGAGCAGTGTCTTGCCCCCCTGGTTGTGAGCATGCTGAGTGCCCCATCTTGACACAGGCTTTGCTGAGCTCACTGATCCTCAGAGGAACACCAGCGCTCTGGTGGCTCCTGTCAGCTGAGACCCAGTTGGCCCAGGAGCGAGTTTTTGGTTTTGTTTTTGTATTTAATATTTTCTGCACTGGAGGGGAGGAGGTGGAGATCTGGCTTTTCTCCCCCTCTTCCCTTTTCACAAGTTAGCCCCCTTTCCTCTCTGGTGAGCGCCCACCTGCTGGGTACTGGATTTCACTTTCCTGAGTGGCCCATCTCAAAAGTCCCTGATCTCTTCAAAGGCCCTGCATGCGGTGTGTGGCTTCACCAAGAAGCCACCAGATGCTCCCTGCCAGCCCGTGCTTAGCACAGGAAGAGGGGGTGAATTTCAAGTTCAGGAACTGGTTCTCATGGGCAGGAGTTGGTGGCTTTCAGTGGAGCTGGCCTGCGTCTCAAGCTGTCCCATGTGAGCTAGCTCAGGTTTTTAATCCAACCACTGTATGCACATTCTACACCATCACCAAAATGTGGCTCAAGTGTCATCCTGGGTCACCAGTCGGAGGCCAGCCCTGGCATGACTTTGGAGTGCTGGCCCCATGCACTTGAGCTGCTGGCAAGCAGCAAGCATCGTGGGAGGCACAGCTCTGGCCTCCTGGCCCTGCTGGAGGCAACTCCCCTGTTGAGCTGATCCACTCTCTAGAGCCCCGGGGAGCTGTAGGGAGCCTCCATTTTAGCAGCATCAGACATGAAGGGTGGGAAGGGGTGGCGGACTAGGCCATCTGTGCTGCAGGCAGTGGAGGAGCACCGGAGAGCAGGAGAGGAAGTGCCCTTGCCCCTGACGGATGGCGCAGTGGCCAAGAGGTGGTAGAAGGACAGCTGGGCCTAAGCAGAGGCAGTCAGGTGGGGCAGAGGCTGGGAGAGGCCACCCAGCCACCGCAGCCAAGACCAGAGGGGAGGACAGGAGGCCCAAAGATGCCGACAAAAGACAGGTGAGGTGCTGGACCCACTCCTCTCCCTGCCGACCTCCTGGCTGGCTCCCACTACTCACGAGGCTGGTGGCCCACAGCCTCAGCTGCATGAGTGGCGGGATCTGCACCTTCAGCCTCTGACCCCGATCCCTCAGCTGACTCCACTCTGACGCCTGCAGTTCTCACTGTGCCGCTGAGTTTGTTTGGAGATGACTAGCCCTGCCCTCTCATCAGCTTCACTTTGAGGTCCTCTTGCCCCTCCATTAGCCAGCCACGTCTGTAGAGCCTGAGTTGGCCAGGGGCAGGCCCAGTGGGGCGCTGGTGGGGTGTCTGGGAGGAGCATGACCATGCCCATGAAACTGGAGAGCAACATACAGTGGCTGTCCCTGTTCTATCAGTGGCTACTTTTTTAAAGCATAGATCCCAAGCCACACACTCCAATGGCTTAGTGAATTATGATCTCTCTCAATTCTTTATCAATAGCCCAACTTTTGTGTTCCAGTCTTCTAAGACAGTCAGAGTTGACCTTTCCCCCTCCATGTCATGGCAGAAGCAACAGTAGGGCAGCGGGAGGGAACACTGACACTGAGCCACTCAAATACAGACTGATTTTTCAGACAGATCTTCAAATGGACTGTGCTACTGTTTTTCTCTCAAAGCTACCAAGTTTGTGCAATAAGTGGAAGGGATGTCATCCCTGTTTAATAAAAGCTGAACGACATTCAAGTTGATTTTCTAGACCACTGAGAAAATCTTTATTTACAATAAATTTCAATAAAATTTGCATAAATATATTCCCAATATACAGTTTTCACCTCTGATTCCTTCATGACATTTTGCAAGTTAGTCTGTCCTGTTCTCACCCTTCCTCTCAGGTGCCAGCGAGGAGCTGCCATTGGAAGGTGAAGGGGCGCTTCCAGGTAACTGGGGGGCGCCTGTGGGCTCAGGGTGCTCAGGACGCACCTCTGTCCGGGGGGCTGGGTCCTCAGCCCGGTCCCGGCCCTCCAGTTTCTTCTCCATGGTGGCCACCAGGATCTTGAGCCACGCGTTTTCAGTGAGGAGGGTCTCTGAGGCGTCAGCCAGCTCTTCCAGCTCGCGGGCCTTCTGTGCATACAGGGCCTGCAGCTGCTCACTGTGCCGCTGGAGCAGGCTGTGCTGCTTCTCCAGGGTCTGCTGCTGTCGCAGCAGCCGGCGCTCGTCCCTGCGGGCGTTGGAGAGCTGGCCCTCCACCTGCACCTGTGCTCGGTGAAGGCTGCCTATCTCTGCTCTCAGTTTCTGGATCTCCCTCTCCAAGTGGGAGATGTGCCCCTGCTGTAGGACTGCCTCGCTCTGGAGACATTCTTGGGTAGACATTCTTGACTTCTGGGGGGCGGAGGCAGGGTCCGAGTGGTGCAAGATGAACCTCAGCAGATTTGGAAGGGTGATGGGGAGGTCTTCAGGGTATTTCACACTTAGGTCCTTTCTGGAAAGAGAGGGAAAGGAGCCGAGGATCAGACTCGTGGCAACAGGATGGTATAAAACCAGCTGCTGCGGAGGTCAGGCAGCTCTGCTTACCAAGAAAGACATCCCGAGGACTTGACTTACTGGAGGGAGGGAAGAGGGGCATGAGCAGGCACTTCTCACAGGTGAGGCTGGCTGCTCCGTGATAAGGCAGCTTATCTAAATGTGTGTCTGTTCCTGAGGCTGGAGCTCAGCTTCTGCACACGGCCTTCCAGAAGTGCTCCCAGGCTTAGGCCTAAAGCCAGTGACAGCAACTTAGCAGCGTGGG